>NW_027617999.1:0-89025 GCF_964187855.1 Myxine glutinosa | reverse complement strand
GTGTTAGTGTTGAAAAATCACTTTTCGCACTTGTGTTGGTGCAGGAAACCACTTTTGCACTTGTATTAGTGTGGAAAAACCACTTTTCGCACTTGTGTTAGTGTTGAAAAACCACTTTTTGCACTTGTGTTAGTGTTGAAAAACCACGTTTCGCACTTGTGTTAGTGCAGGAAACCACTTTTGCACTTGTATTCGTGTGGAAAAATCACTTTTCGCACTTGTGTTAGTGTTGAAAAACCACTTTTCGCACTTGTGTTAGTGTTGAAAAACCACTTTTCGCACTTGTGTTGGTGCAGGAAACCACTTTTCGCACTTGTATTAGTGTGGAAAAAACACTTTTTGCACTTGTGATAGTGTTGAAAAACCACTTTTCGCACTTGTGTTAGTCTTGAAAAACCACTTTTCGCACTTGTGTTGGTGCAGGAAGCCACTTTTGCACTTGTATTAGTGTGGAAAAACCTCTTTTCGCACTTGTGTTAGTGTTGAAAAATCACTTTTCGCACTTGTGTTGGTGCAGGAAACCACTTTTGCACTTGTATTAGTGTGGAAAAAACATTTTTCGCACTTGTGTTAGTGTTGAAAAACCACTTTTCGCACTTGTGTTAGTGTTGAAAAAACACTTTTCCCACTTGTGTTAGTGTTGAAAAATCACTTTTCGCACTTGTGTTGGAGCAGAAAACCACTTTTGCACTTGTATTAGTGTGGAAAAAACACTTTTCGTACTTGTGTTAGTGTTGAAAAAAACACTTTTCCCACTTGTGTTAGTGTTGAAAAATCACTTTTCGCACTTGTGTTGGAGCAGGAAACCACTTTTGCACTTGTATTAGTGTGGAAAAACCACTTTTCGCACTTGTGTTAGTGTTGAAAAACCACTTTTCGCACTTGTATTAGTGTGGAAAACCACTTTTTGCACTTGTGATAGTGTTGAAAAACCACTTTTCGCACTTGTGTTAGTGTTGAAAAACCACTTTTCGCACTTGTGTTGGTGCAGGAAGCCACTTTTGCACTTGTATTAGTGTGGAAAAACCACTTTTCGCACTTGTGTTAGTGTTGAAAAACCACTTTTCGCACTTGTGTTAGTGTTGAAAAACCACTTTTCGCACTTGTGTTGGTGCAGGAAACCACTTTTGCACTTTTATTAGTGTGGAAAAAACAGTTTTTGCACTTGTGATAGTGTTGAAAAACCACTTTTCGCACTTGTGTTAGTGTTGAAAAACCACTTTTCGCACTTGTGTTGGTGCAGGAAACCACTTTTGCACTTGTATTAGTGTGAAAAAAACTATTTTCGCACTTGTGTTAGTGTTGAAAAACCACTTTTCGCACTTGTGTTAGTGTTGAAAAACCCCTTTTCGCACTTGTGTTAGTGTTGAAAAACCACTTTTCGCACTTGTGTTGGTGCAGGAAACCACTTTTGCACTTGTATTAGTGTGGAAAAAACAGTTTTTGCACTTGTGATAGTGTTGAAAAAACCACTTTTCGCACTTGTGTTAGTGTTGAAAAACCACTTTTCGCACTTGTGTTGGTGCAGGAAACCACTTTTGCACTTGTATTAGTGTGGAAAAACCACTTTTCGCACTTGTGTTAGTGTTGAAAAACCACTTTTCGCACTTGTATTAGTGTGGAAAAAACACTTTTTGCACTTGTGATAGTGTTGAAAAACCACTTTTCGCACTTGTGTTAGTCTTGAAAAACCACTTTTCGCACTTGTGTTGGTGCAGGAAGCCACTTTTGCACTTGTATTAGTGTGGAAAAACCACTTTTCGCACTTGTGTTAGTGTTGAAAAATCACTTTTCACACTTGTGTTGGTGCAGGAAACCACTTTTGCACTTGTATTAGTGTGGAAAAACCACTTTTCGCACTTGTGTTAGTGTTGAAAAACCACTTTTCGCACTTGTGTTCATGTTGAAAAACCACTTTTCGCACTTGTGTTGGTGCAGGAAACCACTTTTGCACTTGTATTCGTGTGGAAAAACCACTTTTTGCACTTGTGTTAGTGTTGAAAAACCACTTTTCGCACTTGTGTTAGTGTTGAAAAACCACTTTTCGCACTTGCGTTGGTGCAGGAAACCACTTTTGCACTTGTAATAGTGTGGAAAAACCACTTTTCGCACTTGTGTTAGTGTTGAAAAACCACTTTTCGCACTTGTGTTAGTGTTGAAAAAACACTTTTCCCACTTGTGTTAGTGTTGAAAAATCACTTTTCGCACTTGTGTTGGAGCAGAAAACCACTTTTGCACTTGTATTAGTGTGGAAAAAACACTTTTCGTACTTGTGTTAGTGTTGAAAAAACACTTTTCCCACTTGTGTTAGTGTTGAAAAATCACTTTTCGCACTTGTGTTGGAGCAGGAAACCACTTTTGCACTTGTATTAGTGTGGAAAAACCACTTTTCGCACTTGTGTTAGTGTTGAAAAACCACTTTTCGCACTTGTATTAGTGTGGAAAACCACTTTTTGCACTTGTGATAGTGTTGAAAAACCACTTTTCGCACTTGTGTTAGTGTTGAAAAACCACTTTTCGCACTTGTGTTGGTGCAGGAAGCCACTTTTGCACTTGTATTAGTGTGGAAAAACCACTTTTCGCACTTGTGTTAGTGTTGAAAAACCACTTTTCGCACTTGTGTTAGTGTTGAAAAACCACTTTTCGCACTTGTGTTGGTGCAGGAAACCACTTTTGCACTTGTATTAGTGTGGAAAAAACAGTTTTTGCACTTGTGATAGTGTTGAAAAACCACTTTTCGCACTTGTGTTAGTGTTGAAAAACCACTTTTCGCACTTGTGTTGGTGCAGGAAACCACTTTTGCACTTGTATTAGTGTGAAAAAAACTATTTTCGCACTTGTGTTAGTGTTGAAAAACCACTTTTCGCACTTGTGTTAGTGTTGAAAAACCCCTTTTCGCACTTGTGTTGGTGCAGGAAACTACTTTTGCACTTGTATTAGTGTGGAAAAAACACTTTTCGCACTTGTGTTAGTGTTGAAAAACCACTTTTCGCACTTGTGTTAGTGTTGAAAAACCACTTTTCGCACTTGTGTTGATGCAGTAAACCACTTTTGCACTTGTATTAGTGTGGAAAAACTACTTTTCGCACTTGTGTTAGTGTTGAAAAACCAGTTTTCGCACTTGTGTTAGTGTTGAAAAACCACTTTTCGCACTTGTGTTGGTGCAGGAAACCACTTTTGCACTTGTATTAGTGTGGAAGAAACACTTTTTGCACTTGTGATAGTGTTGAAAAACCACTTTTCGCACTTGTGTTAGTGTTGAAAAAGCACTTTTCGCACTTGTGTTGGTGCAGGAAACCACTTTTGCACTTGTATTAGTGTGGAAAAACCACTTTTCGCACTTGTGTTAGTGTTGAAAAACCACTTTTCGCACTTGTATTAGTGTGGAAAAAACACTTTTTGCACTTGTGATAGTGTTGAAAAACCACTTTTCGCACTTGTGTTAGTCTTGAAAAACCACTTTTCGCACTTGTGTTGGTGCAGGAAGCCACTTTTGCACTTGTATTAGTGTGGAAAAACCACTTTTTGCACTTGTGTTAGTGTTGAAAAATCACTTTTCGCACTTGTGTTGGTGCAGGAAACCACTTTTGCACTTGTATTAGTGTGGAAAAACCACTTTTCGCACTTGTGTTAGTGTTGAAAAACCACTTTTTGCACTTGTGTTAGTGTTGAAAAACCACGTTTCGCACTTGTGTTAGTGCAGGAAACCACTTTTGCACTTGTATTCGTGTGGAAAAATCACTTTTCGCACTTGTGTTAGTGTTGAAAAACCACTTTTCGCACTTGTGTTAGTGTTGAAAAACCACTTTTCGCACTTGTGTTGGTGCAGGAAACCACTTTTCGCACTTGTATTAGTGTGGAAAAAACACTTTTTGCACTTGTGATAGTGTTGAAAAACCACTTTTCGCACTTGTGTTAGTCTTGAAAAACCACTTTTCGCACTTGTGTTGGTGCAGGAAGCCACTTTTGCACTTGTATTAGTGTGGAAAAACCTCTTTTCGCACTTGTGTTAGTGTTGAAAAATCACTTTTCGCACTTGTGTTGGTGCAGGAAACCACTTTTGCACTTGTATTAGTGTGGAAAAAACACTTTTCGCACTTGTGTTAGTGTTGAAAAACCACTTTTCGCACTTGTGTTAGTGTTGAAAAAACACTTTTCCCACTTGTGTTAGTGTTGAAAAATCACTTTTCGCACTTGTGTTGGAGCAGAAAACCACTTTTGCACTTGTATTAGTGTGGAAAAAACACTTTTCGTACTTGTGTTAGTGTTGAAAAAACACTTTTCCCACTTGTGTTAGTGTTGAAAAATCACTTTTCGCACTTGTGTTGGAGCAGGAAACCACTTTTGCACTTGTATTAGTGTGGAAAAACCACTTTTCGCACTTGTGTTAGTGTTGAAAAACCACTTTTCGCACTTGTATTAGTGTGGAAAACCACTTTTTGCACTTGTGATAGTGTTGAAAAACCACTTTTCGCACTTGTGTTAGTGTTGAAAAACCACTTTTCGCACTTGTGTTGGTGCAGGAAGCCACTTTTGCACTTGTATTAGTGTGGAAAAACCACTTTTCGCACTTGTGTTAGTGTTGAAAAACCACTTTTCGCACTTGTGTTAGTGTTGAAAAACCACTTTTCGCACTTGTGTTGGTGCAGGAAACCACTTTTGCACTTGTATTAGTGTGGAAAAAACAGTTTTTGCACTTGTGATAGTGTTGAAAAACCACTTTTCGCACTTGTGTTAGTGTTGAAAAACCACTTTTCGCACTTGTGTTGGTGCAGGAAACCACTTTTGCACTTGTATTAGTGTGAAAAAAACTATTTTCGCACTTGTGTTAGTGTTGAAAAACCACTTTTCGCACTTGTGTTAGTGTTGAAAAACCCCTTTTCGCACTTGTGTTGGTGCAGGAAACTACTTTTGCACTTGTATTAGTGTGGAAAAAACACTTTTCGCACTTGTGTTAGTGTTGAAAAACCACTTTTCGCACTTGTGTTAGTGTTGAAAAACCACTTTTCGCACTTGTGTTGATGCAGTAAACCACTTTTGCACTTGTATTAGTGTGGAAAAACTACTTTTCGCACTTGTGTTAGTGTTGAAAAACCAGTTTTCGCACTTGTGTTAGTGTTGAAAAACCACTTTTCGCACTTGTGTTGGTGCAGGAAACCACTTTTGCACTTGTATTAGTGTGGAAAAAACACTTTTTGCACTTGTGATAGTGTTGAAAAACCACTTTTCGCACTTGTGTTAGTGTTGAAAAAGCACTTTTCGCACTTGTGTTGGTGCAGGAAACCACTTTTGCACTTGTATTAGTGTGGAAAAACCACTTTTCGCACTTGTGTTAGTGTTGAAAAACCACTTTTCGCACTTGTATTAGTGTGGAAAAAACACTTTTTGCACTTGTGATAGTGTTGAAAAACCACTTTTCGCACTTGTGTTAGTCTTGAAAAACCACTTTTCGCACTTGTGTTGGTGCAGGAAGCCACTTTTGCACTTGTATTAGTGTGGAAAAACCACTTTTTGCACTTGTGTTAGTGTTGAAAAATCACTTTTCGCACTTGTGTTGGTGCAGGAAACCACTTTTGCACTTGTATTAGTGTGGAAAAACCACTTTTCGCACTTGTGTTAGTGTTGAAAAACCACTTTTTGCACTTGTGTTAGTGTTGAAAAACCACGTTTCGCACTTGTGTTAGTGCAGGAAACCACTTTTGCACTTGTATTCGTGTGGAAAAATCACTTTTCGCACTTGTGTTAGTGTTGAAAAACCACTTTTCGCACTTGTGTTAGTGTTGAAAAACCACTTTTCGCACTTGTGTTGGTGCAGGAAACCACTTTTCGCACTTGTATTAGTGTGGAAAAAACACTTTTTGCACTTGTGATAGTGTTGAAAAACCACTTTTCGCACTTGTGTTAGTCTTGAAAAACCACTTTTCGCACTTGTGTTGGTGCAGGAAGCCACTTTTGCACTTGTATTAGTGTGGAAAAACCTCTTTTCGCACTTGTGTTAGTGTTGAAAAATCACTTTTCGCACTTGTGTTGGTGCAGGAAACCACTTTTGCACTTGTATTAGTGTGGAAAAACCACTTTTCGCACTTGTGTTAGTGTTGAAAAACCACTTTTTGCACTTGTGTTAGTGTTGAAAAACCACTTTTCGCACTTGTGTTGGTGCAGGAAACCACTTTTGCACTTGTATTCGTGTGGAAAAATCACTTTTCGCACTTGTGTTAGTGTTGAAAAACCACTTTTCGCACTTGTGTTAGTGTTGAAAAACCACTTTTCGCACTTGTGTTGGTGCAGGAAACCACTTTTGCACTTGTAATAGTGTGGAAAAACCACTTTTCACACTTGGGTTAGTGTTGAAAAACCACTTTTCGCACTTGTGTTCGTGTTGAAAAACCACTTTTCGCACTTGTGTTAGTGTTGAAAAATCACTTTTCGCACTTGTGTTGGAGCAGGAAACCACTTTTGCACTTGTATTAGTGTGGAAAAAACACTTTTCGTACTTGTGTTAGTGTTGAAAAACCACTTTTCGCACTTGTGTTAGTGTTGAAAAACCACTTTTCGCAATTGTGTTGGTGCAGGAAACCACTTTTGCACTTGTATTAGTGTGGAAAAAACACTTTTCGCACTTGTGTTAGTGTTGAAAAACCACTTTTCGCACTTGTGTTGGTGCAGGAAACCACTTTTGCACTTGTATTAGTGTGGAAAAAACACTTTTCGCACTAGTGTTAGTGTTGAAAAACGACTTTTTGCACTTGTGTTAGTGTTGAAAAACCACTTTTCGCACTTGTGTTGGTGCAGGAAACCACTTTTGCACTTGTATTAGTGTGGAAAAACCACTTTTCGCACTTGTGTTGGTGTTGAAAAACCACTTTTCGCACTTGTGTTAGTGTTGAAAAACCACTTTTTGCACTTGTGTTAGTGTTGGAAAACCACTTTTCGCACTTGTGTTGGTGCAGGAAACCACTTTTGCACTTGTATTAGTGTGGAAAAAACCACTTTTCGCACTTGTTTTAGTGTTGAAAAACCACTTTTCGCACTTGTGTTAGTGTTGAAAAACCACTTTTCGCACTTGTGTTGGTGCAGGAAACCACTTTTGCACTTGTATTAGTGTGGAAAAAACACTTTTCGCACTTGTGTTAGTGTTGAAAAACCACTTTTTGCACTTGTGATAGTGTTGAAAAACCACTTTTCGCACTTGTGTTAGTGTTGAAAAACCACTTTTCGCACTTGTGTTGGTGCAGGAAACCACTTTTGCACTTGTATTAGTGTGGAAAAAACACTTTTCGCACTTGTGTTAGTGTTGAAAAACCACTTTTTGCTCTTGTGTTAGTCTTGAAAAACCACTTTTCGCACTTGTGTTGGTGCAGGAAGCCACTTTTGCACTTGTATTAGTGTGGAAAAACCACTTTTCGCACTTGTGTTAGTGTTGAAAAATCACTTTTCGCACTTGTGTTGGTGCAGGAAACCACTTTTGCACTTGTATTAGTGTGGAAAAACCACTTTTCGCACTTGTGTTAGTGTTGAAAAACCACTTTTCGCACTTGTGTTAGTGTTGAAAAACCACTTATCGCACTTGTGTTGGTGCAGGAAACCACTTTTGCACTTGTATTCTTGTGGAAAAACCACTTTTCGCACTTGTGTTAGTGTTGAAAAACCACTTTTCGCACTTGTGTTAGTGTTGAAAAACCACTTTTCGCACTTGTGTTGGTGCAGGAAACCACTTTTGCACTTGTAATAGTGTGGAAAAACCACTTTTCGCACTTGTGTTAGTGTTGAAAAACCACTTTTCGCACTTGTGTTAGTGTTGAAAAACCACTTTTCGCACTTGTGTTGGTGCAGGAAACAACTTTTGCACTTGTGTTAGTGTGGAAAAAACACTTTTCGCACTTGTGTTAGTGTTGAAAAACCACTTTTCGCACTTGTGTTAGTGTTGAAAAACCACTTTTCGCACTTGTGTTGGTGCAGGAAACCACTTTTGCACTTGTATTAGTGTGGAAAAACCACTTTTCGCACTTGTGTTAGTGTTGAAAAACCACTTTTCGCACTTGTGTTAGTGTTGAAAAACCACTTTTCGCACTTGTGTTGGTGCAGGAAACCACTTTTGCACTTGTATTAGCGTGGAAAAAACACTTTTTGCACTTGTGATAGTGTTGAAAAACCACTTTTCGCACTTGTATTAGTGTGGAAAAAACACTTTTTGCACTTGTGATAGTGTTGAAAAACCACTTTTCGCACTTGTGTTAGTGTTGAAAAACCACTTTTCGCACTTGTGTTGGTGCAGGAATCCACTTTTGCACTTGTATTAGTGTGGAAAAACCACTTTTCGCACTTGTGTTAGTGTTGAAAAACCACTTTTCGCACTTGTGTTGGTGCAGGAAACCACTTTTGCACTTGTATTAGTGTGGAAAAAACAGTTTTTGCACTTGTGATAGTGTTGAAAAACCACTTTTCGCACTTGTGTTAGTGTTGAAAAACCACTTTTCGCACTTGTGTTGGTGCAGGAAACCACTTTTGCACTTGTATTAGTGTGGAAAAAACACTTTTCGCACTTGTGTTAGTGTTGAAAAACCACTTTTCGCACTTGTGTTAGTGTTGAAAAACCCCTTTTCGCACTTGTGTTGGTGCAGGAAACTACTTTTGCACTTGTATTAGTGTGGAAAAAACACTTTTCGCACTTGTGTTAGTGTTGAAAAACCACTTTTTACACTTGTGTTAGTGTTGAAAAACCACTTTTCGCACTTGTGTTGATGCAGTAAACCACTTTTGCACTTGTATTAGTGTGGAAAAACCACTTTTAGCACTTGTGTTAGTGTTGAAAAACCACTTTTCGCACTTGTGTTAGTGTTGAAAAACCACTTTTCGCACTTGTGTTGGTGCAGGAAACCACTTTTGCACTTGTATTAGTGTGGAAAAAACACTTTTTGCACTTGTGATAGTGTTGAAAAACCACTTTTCGCACTTGTGTTAGTGTTGAAAAACCACTTTTCGCACTTGTGTTGGTGCAGGAAACCACTTTTGCACTTGTATTAGTGTGGAAAAACCACTTTTCGCACTTGTGTTAGTGTTGAAAAACCACTTTTCGCACTTGTATTAGTGTGGAAAAAACACTTTTTGCACTTGTGATAGTGTTGAAAAACCACTTTTCGCACTTGTGTTAGTCTTGAAAAACCACTTTTCGCACTTGTGTTGGTGCAGGAAGCCACTTTTGCACTTGTATTAGTGTGGAAAAACCACTTTTCGCACTTGTGTTAGTGTTGAAAAATCACTTTTCACACTTGTGTTGGTGCAGGAAACCACTTTTGCACTTGTATTAGTGTGGAAAAACCACTTTTCGCACTTGTGTTAGTGTTGAAAAACCACTTTTCGCACTTGTGTTCATGTTGAAAAACCACTTTTCGCACTTGTGTTGGTGCAGGAAACCACTTTTGCACTTGTATTCGTGTGGAAAAACCACTTTTTGCACTTGTGTTAGTGTTGAAAAACCACTTTTCGCACTTGTGTTAGTGTTGAAAAACCACTTTTCGCACTTGCGTTGGTGCAGGAAACCACTTTTGCACTTGTAATAGTGTGGAAAAACCACTTTTCGCACTTGTGTTAGTGTTGAAAAACCACTTTTCGCACTTGTGTTAGTGTTGAAAAAACACTTTTCCCACTTGTGTTAGTGTTGAAAAATCACTTTTCGCACTTGTGTTGGAGCAGGAAACCACTTTTGCACTTGTATTAGTGTGGAAAAAACACTTTTTGTACTTGTGTTAGTGTTGAAAAAACACTTTTCCCACTTGTGTTAGTGTTGAAAAATCACTTTTCGCACTTGTGTTGGAGCAGGAAACCACTTTTGCACTTGTATTAGTGTGGAAAAACCACTTTTCGCACTTGTGTTAGTGTTGAAAAACCACTTTTCGCACTTGTATTAGTGTGGAAAAACCACTTTTTGCACTTGTGATAGTGTTGAAAAACCACTTTTCGCACTTGTGTTAGTGTTGAAAAACCACTTTTCGCACTTGTGTTGGTGCAGGAAGCCACTTTTGCACTTGTATTAGTGTGGAAAAACCACTTTTCGCACTTGTGTCAGTGTTGAAAAACCACTTTTCGCACTTGTGTTAGTGTTGAAAAACCACTTTTCGCACTTGTGTTGGTGCAGGAAACCACTTTTGCACTTGTATTAGTGTGAAAAAAACACTTTTCGCACTTGTGTTAGTGTTGAAAAACCACTTTTCGCACTTGTGTTAGTGTTGAAAAACCCCTTTTCGCACTTGTGTTGGTGCAGGAAACTACTTTTGCACTTGTATTAGTGTGGAAAAAACACTTTTCGCACTTGTGTTAGTGTTGAAAAACCACTTTTCGCACTTGTGTTAGTGTTGAAAAACCACTTTTCGCACTTGTGTTGATGCAGTAAACCACTTTTGCACTTGTATTAGTGTGGAAAAACTACTTTTCGCACTTGTGTTAGTGTTGAAAAACCAGTTTTCGCACTTGTGTTAGTGTTGAAAAACCACTTTTCGCACTTGTGTTGGTGCAGGAAACCACTTTTGCACTTGTATTAGTGTGGAAAAAACACTTTTTGCACTTGTGATAGTGTTGAAAAACCACTTTTCGCACTTGTGTTAGTGTTGAAAAAGCACTTTTCGCACTTGTGTTGGTGCAGGAAACCACTTTTGCACTTGTATTAGTGTGGAAAAACCACTTTTCGCACTTGTGTTAGTGTTGAAAAACCACTTTTCGCACTTGTATTAGTGTGGAAAAAACACTTTTTGCACTTGTGATAGTGTTGAAAAACCACTTTTCGCACTTGTGTTAGTCTTGAAAAACCACTTTTCGCACTTGTGTTGGTGCAGGAAGCCACTTTTGCACTTGTATTAGTGTGGAAAAACCTCTTTTCGCACTTGTGTTAGTGTTGAAAAATCACTTTTCGCACTTGTGTTGGTGCAGGAAACCAGTTTTGCACTTGTATTCGTGTGGAAAAATCACTTTTCGCACTTGTGTTAGTGTTGAAAAACCACTTTTCGCACTTGTGTTAGTGTTGAAAAACCACTTTTCGCACTTGTGTTGGTGCAGGAAACCACTTTTGCACTTGTAATAGTGTGGAAAAACCACTTTTCACACTTGGGTTAGTGTTGAAAAACCACTTTTCGCACTTGTGTTAGTGTTGAAAAACCACTTTTCGCACTTGTGTTAGTGTTGAAAAATCACTTTTCGCACTTGTGTTGGAGCAGGAAACCACTTTTGCACTTGTATTGGTGTGGAAAAAACACTTTTCGTACTTGTGTTAGTGTTGAAAAACCACTTTTCGCACTTGTGTTAGTGTTGAAAAACCACTTTTCGCACTTGTGTTGGTGCAGGAAACCACTTTTGCACTTGTATTAGTGTGGAAAAAACACTTTTCGCACTAGTGTTAGTGTTGAAAAACCACTTTTTGCACTTGTGTTAGTGTTGAAAAACCACTTTTCGCACTTGTGTTGGTGCAGGAAACCACTTTTGCACTTGTATTAGTGTGGAAAAAACACTTTTCGCACTAGTGTTAGTGTTGAAAAACCACTTTTCGCACTTGTGTTAGTGTTGAAAAACCACTTTTTGCACTTGTGTTGGTGCAGGAAACAACTTTTGCACTTGTATTAGTGTGGAAAAACCACTTTTCGCACTTGTGTTAGTGTTGAAAAACCACTTTTCGCACTTGTGTTCGTGTTGAAAAACCACTTTTCGCACTTGTGTTGGTGCAGGAAACCACTTTTGCACTTGTATTCGTGTGGAAAAACCACTTTTTGCACTTGTGTTAGTGTTGAAAAACCACTTTTCGCACTTGTGTTAGTGTTGAAAAACCACTTTTCGCACTTGTGTTGGTGCAGGAAACCACTTTTGCACTTGTAATAGTGTGGAAAAACCACTTTTCGCACTTGTGTTAGTGTTGAAAAACCACTTTTCGCACTTGTGTTAGTGTTGAAAAACCACTTTTCCCACTTGTGTTAGTGTTGAAAAATCACTTTTCGCACTTGTGTTGGAGCAGGAAACCACTTTTGCACTTGTATTAGTGTGGAAAAAACACTTTTCGTACTTGTGTTAGTGTTGAAAAATCACTTTTCGCACTTGTGTTGGTGCAGGAAACCACTTTTGCACTTGTATTAGTGTGGAAAAACCACTTTTCGCACTTGTGTTGGTGCAGGAAACCACTTTTGCACTTGTATTCGTGTGGAAAAACCACTTTTTGCACTTGTGTTAGTGTTGAAAAACCACTTTTCGCACTTGTGTTGGAGCAGGAAACCACTTTTGCACTTGTATTAGTGTGGAAAAACCACTTTTCGCACTTGTGTTAGTGTTGAAAAATCACTTTTCGCACTTGTGTTGGTGCAGGAAACCACTTTTGCACTTGTATTAGTGTGGAAAAACCACTTTTCGCACTTGTGTTAGTGTTGAAAAACCACTTTTCGCACTTGTGTTCGTGTTGAAAAACCACTTTTCGCACTTGTGTTGGTGCAGGAAACCACTTTTGCACTTGTATTCGTGTGGAAAAACCACTTTTTGCACTTGTGTTAGTGTTGAAAAACCACTTTTCGCACTTGTGTTAGTGTTGAAAAACCACTTTTCGCACTTGTGTTGGTGCAGGAAACCACTTTTGCACTTGTAATAGTGTGGAAAAACCACTTTTCGCACTTGTGTTAGTGTTGAAAAACCACTTTTCGCACTTGTGTTAGTGTTGAAAAACCACTTTTCCCACTTGTGTTAGTGTTGAAAAATCACTTTTCGCACTTGTGTTGGAGCAGGAAACCACTTTTGCACTTGTATTAGTGTGGAAAAAACACTTTTCGTACTTGTGTTAGTGTTGAAAAACCACTTTTCGCACTTGTGTTAGTGTTGAAAAACCCCTTTTCGCACTTGTGTTGGTGCAGGAAACTACTTTTGCACTTGTATTAGTGTGGAAAAAACACTTTTCGCACTTGTGTTAGTGTTGAAAAACCACTTTTCGCACTTGTGTTAGTGTTGAAAAACCACTTTTCGCACTTGTGTTGATGCAGTAAACCACTTTTGCACTTGTATTAGTGTGGAAAAACTACTTTTCGCACTTGTGTTAGTGTTGAAAAACCAGTTTTCGCACTTGTGTTAGTGTTGAAAAACCACTTTTCGCACTTGTGTTGGTGCAGGAAACCACTTTTGCACTTGTATTAGTGTGGAAAAAACACTTTTCGCACTTGTGTTAGTGTTGAAAAAGCACTTTTCGCACTTGTGTTGGTGCAGGAAACCACTTTTGCACTTGTATTAGTGTGGAAAAACCACTTTTCGCACTTGTGTTAGTGTTGAAAAACCACTTTTCGCACTTGTATTAGTGTGGAAAAAACACTTTTTGCACTTGTGATAGTGTTGAAAAACCACTTTTTGCTCTTGTGTTAGTCTTGAAAAACCACTTTTCGCACTTGTGTTGGTGCAGGAAGCCACTTTTGCACTTGTATTAGTGTGGAAAAACCACTTTTCGCACTTGTGTTAGTGTTGAAAAATCACTTTTCGCACTTGTGTTGGTGCAGGAAACCACTTTTGCACTTGTATTAGTGTGGAAAAACCACTTTTCGCACTTGTGTTAGTGTTGAAAAACCACTTTTCGCACTTGTGTTAGTGTTGAAAAACCACTTATCGCACTTGTGTTGGTGCAGGAAACCACTTTTGCACTTGTATTCTTGTGGAAAAACCACTTTTCGCACTTGTGTTAGTGTTGAAAAACCACTTTTCGCACTTGTGTTAGTGTTGAAAAACCACTTTTCGCACTTGTGTTGGTGCAGGAAACCACTTTTGCACTTGTAATAGTGTGGAAAAACCACTTTTCGCACTTGTGTTAGTGTTGAAAAACCACTTTTCGCACTTGTGTTAGTGTTGAAAAACCACTTTTCGCACTTGTGTTGGTGCAGGAAACAACTTTTGCACTTGTGTTAGTGTGGAAAAAACACTTTTCGCACTTGTGTTAGTGTTGAAAAACCACTTTTCGCACTTGTGTTAGTGTTGAAAAACCACTTTTCGCACTTGTGTTGGTGCAGGAAACCACTTTTGCACTTGTATTAGTGTGGAAAAACCACTTTTCGCACTTGTGTTAGTGTTGAAAAACCACTTTTCGCACTTGTGTTAGTGTTGAAAAACCACTTTTCGCACTTGTGTTGGTGCAGGAAACCACTTTTGCACTTGTATTAGCGTGGAAAAAACACTTTTTGCACTTGTGATAGTGTTGAAAAACCACTTTTCGCACTTGTATTAGTGTGGAAAAAACACTTTTTGCACTTGTGATAGTGTTGAAAAACCACTTTTCGCACTTGTGTTAGTGTTGAAAAACCACTTTTCGCACTTGTGTTGGTGCAGGAATCCACTTTTGCACTTGTATTAGTGTGGAAAAACCACTTTTCGCACTTGTGTTAGTGTTGAAAAACCACTTTTCGCACTTGTGTTGGTGCAGGAAACCACTTTTGCACTTGTATTAGTGTGGAAAAAACAGTTTTTGCACTTGTGATAGTGTTGAAAAACCACTTTTCGCACTTGTGTTAGTGTTGAAAAACCACTTTTCGCACTTGTGTTGGTGCAGGAAACCACTTTTGCACTTGTATTAGTGTGGAAAAAACACTTTTCGCACTTGTGTTAGTGTTGAAAAACCACTTTTCGCACTTGTGTTAGTGTTGAAAAACCCCTTTTCGCACTTGTGGTGGTGCAGGAAACTACTTTTGCACTTGTATTAGTGTGGAAAAAACACTTTTCGCACTTGTGTTAGTGTTGAAAAACCACTTTTTACACTTGTGTTAGTGTTGAAAAACCACTTTTCGCACTTGTGTTGATGCAGTAAACCACTTTTGCACTTGTATTAGTGTGGAAAAACCACTTTTAGCACTTGTGTTAGTGTTGAAAAACCACTTTTCGCACTTGTGTTAGTGTTGAAAAACCACTTTTCGCACTTGTGTTGGTGCAGGAAACCACTTTTGCACTTGTATTAGTGTGGAAAAAACACTTTTTGCACTTGTGATAGTGTTGAAAAACCACTTTTCGCACTTGTGTTAGTGTTGAAAAACCACTTTTCGCACTTGTGTTGGTGCAGGAAACCACTTTTGCACTTGTATTAGTGTGGAAAAACCACTTTTCGCACTTGTGTTAGTGTTGAAAAACCACTTTTCGCACTTGTATTAGTGTGGAAAAAACACTTTTTGCACTTGTGATAGTGTTGAAAAACCACTTTTCGCACTTGTGTTAGTCTTGAAAAACCACTTTTCGCACTTGTGTTGGTGCAGGAAGCCACTTTTGCACTTGTATTAGTGTGGAAAAACCACTTTTCGCACTTGTGTTAGTGTTGAAAAATCACTTTTCACACTTGTGTTGGTGCAGGAAACCACTTTTGCACTTGTATTAGTGTGGAAAAACCACTTTTCGCACTTGTGTTAGTGTTGAAAAACCACTTTTCGCACTTGTGTTCATGTTGAAAAACCACTTTTCGCACTTGTGTTGGTGCAGGAAACCACTTTTGCACTTGTATTCGTGTGGAAAAACCACTTTTTGCACTTGTGTTAGTGTTGAAAAACCACTTTTCGCACTTGTGTTAGTGTTGAAAAACCACTTTTCGCACTTGCGTTGGTGCAGGAAACCACTTTTGCACTTGTAATAGTGTGGAAAAACCACTTTTCGCACTTGTGTTAGTGTTGAAAAACCACTTTTCGCACTTGTGTTAGTGTTGAAAAAACACTTTTCCCACTTGTGTTAGTGTTGAAAAATCACTTTTCGCACTTGTGTTGGAGCAGGAAACCACTTTTGCACTTGTATTAGTGTGGAAAAAACACTTTTTGTACTTGTGTTAGTGTTGAAAAAACACTTTTCCCACTTGTGTTAGTGTTGAAAAATCACTTTTCGCACTTGTGTTGGAGCAGGAAACCACTTTTGCACTTGTATTAGTGTGGAAAAACCACTTTTCGCACTTGTGTTAGTGTTGAAAAACCACTTTTCGCACTTGTATTAGTGTGGAAAAACCACTTTTTGCACTTGTGATAGTGTTGAAAAACCACTTTTCGCACTTGTGTTAGTGTTGAAAAACCACTTTTCGCACTTGTGTTGGTGCAGGAAGCCACTTTTGCACTTGTATTAGTGTGGAAAAACCACTTTTCGCACTTGTGTCAGTGTTGAAAAACCACTTTTCGCACTTGTGTTAGTGTTGAAAAACCACTTTTCGCACTTGTGTTGGTGCAGGAAACCACTTTTGCACTTGTATTAGTGTGAAAAAAACACTTTTCGCACTTGTGTTAGTGTTGAAAAACCACTTTTCGCACTTGTGTTAGTGTTGAAAAACCCCTTTTCGCACTTGTGTTGGTGCAGGAAACTACTTTTGCACTTGTATTAGTGTGGAAAAAACACTTTTCGCACTTGTGTTAGTGTTGAAAAACCACTTTTCGCACTTGTGTTAGTGTTGAAAAACCACTTTTCGCACTTGTGTTGATGCAGTAAACCACTTTTGCACTTGTATTAGTGTGGAAAAACTACTTTTCGCACTTGTGTTAGTGTTGAAAAACCAGTTTTCGCACTTGTGTTAGTGTTGAAAAACCACTTTTCGCACTTGTGTTGGTGCAGGAAACCACTTTTGCACTTGTATTAGTGTGGAAAAAACACTTTTTGCACTTGTGATAGTGTTGAAAAACCACTTTTCGCACTTGTGTTAGTGTTGAAAAAGCACTTTTCGCACTTGTGTTGGTGCAGGAAACCACTTTTGCACTTGTATTAGTGTGGAAAAACCACTTTTCGCACTTGTGTTAGTGTTGAAAAACCACTTTTCGCACTTGTATTAGTGTGGAAAAAACACTTTTTGCACTTGTGATAGTGTTGAAAAACCACTTTTCGCACTTGTGTTAGTCTTGAAAAACCACTTTTCGCACTTGTGTTGTTGCAGGAAGCCACTTTTGCACTTGTATTAGTGTGGAAAAACCTCTTTTCGCACTTGTGTTAGTGTTGAAAAATCACTTTTCGCACTTGTGTTGGTGCAGGAAACCAGTTTTGCACTTGTATTCGTGTGGAAAAATCACTTTTCGCACTTGTGTTAGTGTTGAAAAACCACTTTTCGCACTTGTGTTAGTGTTGAAAAACCACTTTTCGCACTTGTGTTGGTGCAGGAAACCACTTTTGCACTTGTAATAGTGTGGAAAAACCACTTTTCACACTTGGGTTAGTGTTGAAAAACCACTTTTCGCACTTGTGTTAGTGTTGAAAAACCACTTTTCGCACTTGTGTTAGTGTTGAAAAATCACTTTTCGCACTTGTGTTGGAGCAGGAAACCACTTTTGCACTTGTATTGGTGTGGAAAAAACACTTTTCGTACTTGTGTTAGTGTTGAAAAACCACTTTTCGCACTTGTGTTAGTGTTGAAAAACCACTTTTCGCACTTGTGTTGGTGCAGGAAACCACTTTTGCACTTGTATTAGTGTGGAAAAAACACTTTTCGCACTAGTGTTAGTGTTGAAAAACCACTTTTTGCACTTGTGTTAGTGTTGAAAAACCACTTTTCGCACTTGTGTTGGTGCAGGAAACCACTTTTGCACTTGTATTAGTGTGGAAAAAACACTTTTCGCACTAGTGTTAGTGTTGAAAAACCACTTTTCGCACTTGTGTTAGTGTTGAAAAACCACTTTTTGCACTTGTGTTGGTGCAGGAAACAACTTTTGCACTTGTATTAGTGTGGAAAAACCACTTTTCGCACTTGTGTTAGTGTTGAAAAACCACTTTTCGCACTTGTGTTCGTGTTGAAAAACCACTTTTCGCACTTGTGTTGGTGCAGGAAACCACTTTTGCACTTGTATTCGTGTGGAAAAACCACTTTTTGCACTTGTGTTAGTGTTGAAAAACCACTTTTCGCACTTGTGTTAGTGTTGAAAAACCACTTTTCGCACTTGTGTTGGTGCAGGAAACCACTTTTGCACTTGTAATAGTGTGGAAAAACCACTTTTCGCACTTGTGTTAGTGTTGAAAAACCACTTTTCGCACTTGTGTTAGTGTTGAAAAACCACTTTTCCCACTTGTGTTAGTGTTGAAAAATCACTTTTCGCACTTGTGTTGGAGCAGGAAACCACTTTTGCACTTGTATTAGTGTGGAAAAAACACTTTTCGTACTTGTGTTAGTGTTGAAAAATCACTTTTCGCACTTGTGTTGGTGCAGGAAACCACTTTTGCACTTGTATTAGTGTGGAAAAACCACTTTTCGCACTTGTGTTGGTGCAGGAAACCACTTTTGCACTTGTATTCGTGTGGAAAAACCACTTTTTGCACTTGTGTTAGTGTTGAAAAACCACTTTTCGCACTTGTGTTGGAGCAGGAAACCACTTTTGCACTTGTATTAGTGTGGAAAAACCACTTTTCGCACTTGTGTTAGTGTTGAAAAATCACTTTTCGCACTTGTGTTGGTGCAGGAAACCACTTTTGCACTTGTATTAGTGTGGAAAAACCACTTTTCGCACTTGTGTTAGTGTTGAAAAACCACTTTTCGCACTTGTGTTCGTGTTGAAAAACCACTTTTCGCACTTGTGTTGGTGCAGGAAACCACTTTTGCACTTGTATTCGTGTGGAAAAACCACTTTTTGCACTTGTGTTAGTGTTGAAAAACCACTTTTCGCACTTGTGTTAGTGTTGAAAAACCACTTTTCGCACTTGTGTTGGTGCAGGAAACCACTTTTGCACTTGTAATAGTGTGGAAAAACCACTTTTCGCACTTGTGTTAGTGTTGAAAAACCACTTTTCGCACTTGTGTTAGTGTTGAAAAACCACTTTTCCCACTTGTGTTAGTGTTGAAAAATCACTTTTCGCACTTGTGTTGGAGCAGGAAACCACTTTTGCACTTGTATTAGTGTGGAAAAAACACTTTTCGTACTTGTGTTAGTGTTGAAAAACCACTTTTCGCACTTGTGTTAGTGTTGAAAAACCCCTTTTCGCACTTGTGTTGGTGCAGGAAACTACTTTTGCACTTGTATTCGTGTGGAAAAAACACTTTTCGCACTTGTGTTAGTGTTGAAAAACCACTTTTCGCACTTGTGTTAGTGTTGAAAAACCACTTTTCGCACTTGTGTTGATGCAGTAAACCACTTTTGCACTTGTATTAGTGTGGAAAAACTACTTTTCGCACTTGTGTTAGTGTTGAAAAACCAGTTTTCGCACTTGTGTTAGTGTTGAAAAACCACTTTTCGCACTTGTGTTGGTGCAGGAAACCACTTTTGCACTTGTATTAGTGTGGAAAAAACACTTTTTGCACTTGTGATAGTGTTGAAAAACCACTTTTCGCACTTGTGTTAGTGTTGAAAAAGCACTTTTCGCACTTGTGTTGGTGCAGGAAACCACTTTTGCACTTGTATTAGTGTGGAAAAACCACTTTTCGCACTTGTGTTAGTGTTGAAAAACCACTTTTCGCACTTGTATTAGTGTGGAAAAAACACTTTTTGCACTTGTGATAGTGTTGAAAAACCACTTTTCGCACTTGTGTTAGTCTTGAAAAACCACTTTTCGCACTTGTGTTGGTGCAGGAAGCCACTTTTGCACTTGTATTAGTGTGGAAAAACCTCTTTTCGCACTTGTGTTAGTGTTGAAAAATCACTTTTCGCACTTGTGTTGGTGCAGGAAACCACTTTTGCACTTGTATTAGTGTGGAAAAACCACTTTTCGCACTTGTGTTAGTGTTGAAAAACCACTTTTTGCACTTGTGTTAGTGTTGAAAAACCACTTTTCGCACTTGTGTTGGTGCAGGAAACCACTTTTGCACTTGTATTCGTGTGGAAAAATCACTTTTCGCACTTGTGTTAGTGTTGAAAAACCACTTTTCGCACTTGTGTTAGTGTTGAAAAACCACTTTTCGCACTTGTGTTGGTGCAGGAAACCACTTTTGCACTTGTAATAGTGTGGAAAAACCACTTTTCACACTTGGGTTAGTGTTGAAAAACCACTTTTCGCACTTGTGTTAGTGTTGAAAAACCACTTTTCGCACTTGTGTTAGTGTTGAAAAATCACTTTTCGCACTTGTGTTGGAGCAGGAAACCACTTTTGCACTTGTATTGGTGTGGAAAAAACACTTTTCGTACTTGTGTTAGTGTTGAAAAACCACTTTTCGCACTTGTGTTAGTGTTGAAAAACCACTTTTCGCACTTGTGTTGGTGCAGGAAACCACTTTTGCACTTGTATTAGTGTGGAAAAAACACTTTTCGCACTAGTGTTAGTGTTGAAAAACCACTTTTTGCACTTGTGTTAGTGTTGAAAAACGACTTTTCGCACTTGTGTTGGTGCAGGAAACCACTTTTGCACTTGTATTAGTGTGGAAAAAACACTTTTCGCACTAGTGTTAGTGTTGAAAAACCACTTTTCGCACTTGTGTTAGTGTTGAAAAACCACTTTTTGCACTTGTGTTGGTGCAGGAAACAACTTTTGCACTTGTATTAGTGTGGAAAAACCACTTTTCGCACTTGTGTTAGTGTTGAAAAACCACTTTTCGCACTTGTGTTCGTGTTGAAAAACCACTTTTCGCACTTGTGTTGGTGCAGGAAACCACTTTTGCACTTGTATTCGTGTGGAAAAACCACTTTTTGCACTTGTGTTAGTGTTGAAAAACCACTTTTCGCACTTGTGTTAGTGTTGAAAAACCACTTTTCGCACTTGTGTTGGTGCAGGAAACCACTTTTGCACTTGTAATAGTGTGGAAAAACCACTTTTCGCACTTGTGTTAGTGTTGAAAAACCACTTTTCGCACTTGTGTTAGTGTTGAAAAACCACTTTTCCCACTTGTGTTAGTGTTGAAAAATCACTTTTCGCACTTGTGTTGGAGCAGGAAACCACTTTTGCACTTGTATTAGTGTGGAAAAAACACTTTTCGTACTTGTGTTAGTGTTGAAAAATCACTTTTCGCACTTGTGTTGGTGCAGGAAACCACTTTTGCACTTGTATTAGTGTGGAAAAACCACTTTTCGCACTTGTGTTGGTGTTGAAAAACCACTTTTCGCACTTGTGTTCGTGTTGAAAAACCACTTTTCGCACTTGTGTTGGTGCAGGAAACCACTTTTGCACTTGTATTCGTGTGGAAAAACCACTTTTTGCACTTGTGTTAGTGTTGAAAAACCACTTTTCGCACTTGTGTTGGAGCAGGAAACCACTTTTGCACTTGTATTAGTGTGGAAAAACCACTTTTCGCACTTGTGTTAGTGTTGAAAAATCACTTTTCGCACTTGTGTTGGTGCAGGAAACCACTTTTGCACTTGTATTAGTGTGGAAAAACCACTTTTCGCACTTGTGTTAGTGTTGAAAAACCACTTTTCGCACTTGTGTTCGTGTTGAAAAACCACTTTTCGCACTTGTGTTGGTGCAGGAAACCACTTTTGCACTTGTATTCGTGTGGAAAAACCACTTTTTGCACTTGTGTTAGTGTTGAAAAACCACTTTTCGCACTTGTATTAGTGTTGAAAAACCACTTTTCGCACTTGTGTTGGTGCAGGAAACCACTTTTGCACTTGTAATAGTGTGGAAAAACCACTTTTCGCACTTGTGTTAGTGTTGAAAAACCACTTTTCGCACTTGTGTTAGTGTTGAAAAACCACTTTTCCCACTTGTGTTAGTGTTGAAAAATCACTTTTCGCACTTGTGTTGGAGCAGGAAACCACTTTTGCACTTGTATTAGTGTGGAAGAAACACTTTTCGTACTTGTGTTAGTGTTGAAAAACCACTTTTCGCACTTGTGTTAGTGTTGAAAAACCACTTTTCGCACTTGTGTTGGTGCAGGAAACCACTTTTGCACTTGTATTAGTGTGGAAAAAACACTTTTCGCACTTGTGTTAGTGTTGAAAAACCACTTTTCGCACTTGTGTTGGTGCAGGAAACCACTTTTGCACTTGTATTAGTGTGGAAAAAACACTTTTCGCACTAGTGTTATTGTTGAAAAACGACTTTTTGCACTTGTGTTAGTGTTGAAAAACCACTTTTCGCACTTGTGTTGGTGCAGGAAACCACTTTTGCACTTGTATTATTGTGGAAAAACCACTTTTCGCACTTGTTTTAGTGTTGAAAAACCACTTTTCGCACTTGTGTTAGTGTTGAAAAACCACTTTTCGCACTTGTGTTGGTGTTGAAAAACCACTTTTCGCACTTGTGTTAGTGTTGAAATACCACTTTTTGCACTTGTGTTAGTGTTGGAAAACCACTTTTCGCACTTGTGTTGGTGCAGGAAACCACTTTTGCACTTGTATTATTGTGGAAAAACCACTTTTCGCACTTGTTTTAGTGTTGAAAAACCACTTTTCGCACTTGTGTTAGTGTTGAAAAACCACTTTTCGCACTTGTGTTGGTGCAGGAAACTACTTTTGCACTTGTATTAGTGTGGAAAAAACACTTTTCGCACTTGTGTTAGTGTTGAAAAACCACTTTTTGCACTTGTGATAGTGTTGAAAAACCACTTTTCGCACTTGTGTTAGTGTTGAAAAACCACTTTTCGCACTTGTGTTGGTGCAGGAAACCACTTTTGCACTTGTATTAGTGTGGAAAAAACACTTTTCGCACTTGTGTTAGTGTTGAAAAACCACTTTTTGCACTTGTGTTAGTCTTGAAAAACCACTTTTCACACTTGTGTTGGTGCAGGAAGCCACTTTTGCACTTGTATTAGTGTGGAAAAACCACTTTTCGCACTTGTGTTAGTGTTGAAAAATCACTTTTCGCACTTGTGTTGGTGCAGGAAACCACTTTTGCACTTGTATTAGTGTGGAAAAACCACTTTTCGCACTTGTGTTAGTGTTGAAAAACCACTTTTCGCACTTGTGTTAGTGTTGAAAAACCACTTATCGCACTTGTGTTGGTGCAGGAAACCACTTTTGCACTTGTATTCTTGTGGAAAAACCACTTTTCGCACTTGTGTTAGTGTTGAAAAACCACTTTTCGCACTTGTGTTAGTGTTGAAAAACCACTTTTCGCACTTGTGTTGGTGCAGGAAACCACTTTTGCACTTGTAGTAGTGTGGAAAAACCACTTTTCGCACTTGTGTTAGTGTTGAAAAACCACTTTTCGCACTTGTGTTAGTGTTGAAAAACCACTTTTCGCACTTGTGTTGGTGCAGGAAACAACTTTTGCACTTGTGTTAGTGTGGAAAAAACACTTTTCGCACTTGTGTTAGTGTTGAAAAACCACTTTTCGCACTTGTGTTAGTGTTGAAAAACCACTTTTCGCACTTGTGTTGGTGCAGGAAACCACTTTTGCACTTGTATTAGTGTGGAAAAACCACTTTTCGCACTTGTGTTAGTGTTGAAAAACCACTTTTCGCACTTGTGTTAGTGTTGAAAAACCACTTTTCGCACTTGTGTTGGTGCAGGAAACCACTTTTGCACTTGTATTAGTGTGGAAAAAACACTTTTTGCACTTGTGATAGTGTTGAAAAACCACTTTTCGCACTTGTATTAGTGTGGAAAAAACACTTTTTGCACTTGTGATAGTGTTGAAAAACCACTTTTCGCACTTGTGTTAGTGTTGAAAAACCACTTTTCGCACTTGTGTTGGTGCAGGAATCCACTTTTGCACTTGTATTAGTGTGGAAAAACCACTTTTCGCACTTGTGTTAGTGTTGAAAAACCACTTTTCGCACTTGTGTTAGTGTTGAAAACCACTTTTCGCACTTGTGTTGGTGCAGGAAACCACTTTTGCACTTGTATTAGTGTGGAAAAAACAGTTTTTGCACTTGTGATAGTGTTGAAAAACCACTTTTCGCACTTGTGTTAGTGTTGAAAAACCACTTTTCGCACTTGTGTTGGTGCAGGAAACCACTTTTGCACTTGTATTAGTGTGGAAAAACCACTTTTCGCACTTGTGTTAGTGTTGAAAAACCACTTTTCGCACTTGTATTAGTGTGGAAAAAACACTTTTTGCACTTGTGATAGTGTTGAAAAACCACTTTTCGCACTTGTGTTAGTCTTGAAAAACCACTTTTCGCACTTGTGTTGGTGCAGGAAGCCACTTTTGCACTTGTATTAGTGTGGAAAAACCACTTTTCGCACTTGTGTTAGTGTTGAAAAATCACTTTTCACACTTGTGTTGGTGCAGGAAACCACTTTTGCACTTGTATTAGTGTGGAAAAACCACTTTTCGCACTTGTGTTAGTGTTGAAAAACCACTTTTCGCACTTGTGTTCATGTTGAAAAACCACTTTTCGCACTTGTGTTGGTGCAGGAAACCACTTTTGCACTTGTATTCGTGTGGAAAAACCACTTTTTGCACTTGTGTTAGTGTTGAAAAACCACTTTTCGCACTTGTGTTAGTGTTGAAAAACCACTTTTCGCACTTGCGTTGGTGCAGGAAACCACTTTTGCACTTGTAATAGTGTGGAAAAACCACTTTTCGCACTTGTTTAGTGTTGAAAAACCACTTTTCGCACTTGTGTTAGTGTTGAAAAAACACTTTTCCCACTTGTGTTAGTGTTGAAAAATCACTTTTCGCACTTGTGTTGGAGCAGGAAACCACTTTTGCACTTGTATTAGTGTGGAAAAAACACTTTTCGTACTTGTGTTAGTGTTGAAAAAACACTTTTCCCACTTGTGTTAGTGTTGAAAAATCACTTTTCGCACTTGTGTTGGAGCAGGAAACCACTTTTCGCACTTGTGTTAGTGTTGAAAAACCACTTTTCGCACTTGTATTAGTGTGGAAAACCACTTTTTGCACTTGTGATAGTGTTGAAAAACCACTTTTCGCACTTGTGTTAGTGTTGAAAAACCACTTTTCGCACTTGTGTTGGTGCAGGAAGCCACTTTTGCACTTGTATTAGTGTGGAAAAACCACTTTTCGCACTTGTGTTAGTGTTGAAAAACCACTTTTCGCACTTGTGTTAGTGTTGAAAAACCACTTTTCGCACTTGTGTTGGTGCAGGAAACCACTTTTGCACTTGTATTAGTGTGGAAAAAACAGTTTTTGCACTTGTGATAGTGTTGAAAAACCACTTTTCGCACTTGTGTTAGTGTTGAAAAAACCACTTTTCGCACTTGTGTTGGTGCAGGAAACCACTTTTGCACTTGTATTAGTGTGAAAAAAACAATTTTCGCACTTGTGTTAGTGTTGAAAAACCCACTTTTCGCACTTGTGTTAGTGTTGAAAAACCCCTTTTCGCACTTGTGTTGGTGCAGGAAACTACTTTTGCACTTGTATTAGTGTGGAAAAAACACTTTTCGCACTTGTGTTAGTGTTGAAAAACCACTTTTCGCACTTGTGTTAGTGTTGAAAAACCACTTTTCGCACTTGTGTTGATGCAGTAAACCATTTTTGCACTTGTATTAGTGTGGAAAAACTACTTTCGCACTTGTGTTAGTGTTGAAAAACCAGTTTTCGCACTTGTGTTAGTGTTGAAAAACCACTTTTCGCACTTGTGTTGGTGCAGGAAACCACTTTTGCACTTGTATTAGTGTGGAAAAAACACTTTTTGCACTTGTGATAGTGTTGAAAAACCACTTTTCGCACTTGTGTTAGTGTTGAAAAAGCACTTTTCGCACTTGTGTTGGTGCAGGAAACCACTTTTGCACTTGTATTAGTGTGGAAAAACCACTTTTCGCACTTGTGTTAGTGTTGAAAAACCACTTTTCGCACTTGTATTAGTGTGGAAAAAACACTTTTTGCACTTGTGATAGTGTTGAAAAACCACTTTTCGCACTTGTGTTAGTCTTGAAAAACCACTTTTCGCACTTGTGTTGGTGCAGGAAGCCACTTTTGCACTTGTATTAGTGTGGAAAAACCACTTTTTGCACTTGTGTTAGTGTTGAAAAATCACTTTTCGCACTTGTGTTGGTGCAGGAAACCACTTTTGCACTTGTATTAGTGTGGAAAAACCACTTTTCGCACTTGTGTTAGTGTTGAAAAACCACTTTTTGCACTTGTGTTAGTGTTGAAAAACCACGTTTCGCACTTGTGTTAGTGCAGGAAACCACTTTTGCACTTGTATTCGTGTGGAAAAATCACTTTTCGCACTTGTGTTAGTGTTGAAAAACCACTTTTCGCACTTGTGTTAGTGTTGAAAAACCACTTTTCGCACTTGTGTTGGTGCAGGAAACCACTTTTCGCACTTGTATTAGTGTGGAAAAAACACTTTTTGCACTTGTGATAGTGTTGAAAAACCACTTTTCGCACTTGTGTTAGTCTTGAAAAACCACTTTTCGCACTTGTGTTGGTGCAGGAAGCCACTTTTGCACTTGTATTAGTGTGGAAAAACCTCTTTTCGCACTTGTGTTAGTGTTGAAAAATCACTTTTCGCACTTGTGTTGGTGCAGGAAACCACTTTTGCACTTGTATTAGTGTGGAAAAACCACTTTTCGCACTTGTGTTAGTGTTGAAAAACCACTTTTTGCACTTGTGTTAGTGTTGAAAAACCACTTTTCGCACTTGTGTTGGTGCAGGAAACCACTTTTGCACTTGTATTCGTGTGGAAAAATCACTTTTCGCACTTGTATTAGTGTGGAAAAAACACTTTTCGCACTTGTGATAGTGTTGAAAAACCACTTTTCGCACTTGTGTTAGTGTTGAAAAACCACTTTTCGCACTTGTGTTGGTGCAGGAATCCACTTTTGCACTTGTATTAGTGTGGAAAAACCACTTTTCGCACTTGTGTTAGTGTTGAAAAACCACTTTTCGCACTTGTGTTAGTGTTGAAAAACCACTTTTCGCACTTGTGTTGGTGCAGGAAACCACTTTTGCACTTGTATTAGTGTGGAAAAAACAGTTTTTGCACTTGTGATAGTGTTGAAAAACCACTTTTCGCACTTGTGTTAGTGTTGAAAAACCACTTTTCGCACTTGTGTTGGTGCAGGAAACCACTTTTGCACTTGTATTAGTGTGGAAAAACCACTTTTCGCACTTGTGTTAGTGTTGAAAAACCACTTTTCGCACTTGTATTAGTGTGGAAAAAACACTTTTTGCACTTGTGATAGTGTTGAAAAACCACTTTTCGCACTTGTGTTAGTCTTGAAAAACCACTTTTCGCACTTGTGTTGGTGCAGGAAGCCACTTTTGCACTTGTATTAGTGTGGAAAAACCACTTTTCGCACTTGTGTTAGTGTTGAAAAATCACTTTTCACACTTGTGTTGGTGCAGGAAACCACTTTTGCACTTGTATTAGTGTGGAAAAACCACTTTTCGCACTTGTGTTAGTGTTGAAAAACCACTTTTCGCACTTGTGTTCATGTTGAAAAACCACTTTTCGCACTTGTGTTGGTGCAGGAAACCACTTTTGCACTTGTATTCGTGTGGAAAAACCACTTTTTGCACTTGTGTTAGTGTTGAAAAACCACTTTTCGCACTTGTGTTAGTGTTGAAAAACCACTTTTCGCACTTGCGTTGGTGCAGGAAACCACTTTTGCACTTGTAATAGTGTGGAAAAACCACTTTTCGCACTTGTGTTAGTGTTGAAAAACCACTTTTCGCACTTGTGTTAGTGTTGAAAAAACACTTTTCCCACTTGTGTTAGTGTTGAAAAATCACTTTTCGCACTTGTGTTGGAGCAGAAAACCACTTTTGCACTTGTATTAGTGTGGAAAAAACACTTTTCGTACTTGTGTTAGTGTTGAAAAAACACTTTTCCCACTTGTGTTAGTGTTGAAAAATCACTTTTCGCACTTGTGTTGGAGCAGGAAACCACTTTTGCACTTGTATTAGTGTGGAAAAACCACTTTTCGCACTTGTGTTAGTGTTGAAAAACCACTTTTCGCACTTGTATTAGTGTGGAAAACCACTTTTTGCACTTGTGATAGTGTTGAAAAACCACTTTTCGCACTTGTGTTAGTGTTGAAAAACCACTTTTCGCACTTGTGTTGGTGCAGGAAGCCACTTTTGCACTTGTATTAGTGTGGAAAAACCACTTTTCGCACTTGTGTTAGTGTTGAAAAACCACTTTTCGCACTTGTGTTAGTGTTGAAAAACCACTTTTCGCACTTGTGTTGGTGCAGGAAACCACTTTTGCACTTGTATTAGTGTGGAAAAAACAGTTTTTGCACTTGTGATAGTGTTGAAAAACCACTTTTCGCACTTGTGTTAGTGTTGAAAAACCACTTTTCGCACTTGTGTTGGTGCAGGAAACCACTTTTGCACTTGTATTAGTGTGAAAAAAACTATTTTCGCACTTGTGTTAGTGTTGAAAAACCACTTTTCGCACTTGTGTTAGTGTTGAAAAACCCCTTTTCGCACTTGTGTTGGTGCAGGAAACTACTTTTGCACTTGTATTAGTGTGGAAAAAACACTTTTCGCACTTGTGTTAGTGTTGAAAAACCACTTTTCGCACTTGTGTTAGTGTTGAAAAACCACTTTTCGCACTTGTGTTGATGCAGTAAACCACTTTTGCACTTGTATTAGTGTGGAAAAACTACTTTTCGCACTTGTGTTAGTGTTGAAAAACCAGTTTTCGCACTTGTGTTAGTGTTGAAAAACCACTTTTCGCACTTGTGTTGGTGCAGGAAACCACTTTTGCACTTGTATTAGTGTGGAAAAAACACTTTTTGCACTTGTGATAGTGTTGAAAAACCACTTTTCGCACTTGTGTTAGTGTTGAAAAAGCACTTTTCGCACTTGTGTTGGTGCAGGAAACCACTTTTGCACTTGTATTAGTGTGGAAAAACCACTTTTCGCACTTGTGTTAGTGTTGAAAAACCACTTTTCGCACTTGTATTAGTGTGGAAAAAACACTTTTTGCACTTGTGATAGTGTTGAAAAACCACTTTTCGCACTTGTGTTAGTCTTGAAAAACCACTTTTCGCACTTGTGTTGGTGCAGGAAGCCACTTTTGCACTTGTATTAGTGTGGAAAAACCACTTTTTGCACTTGTGTTAGTGTTGAAAAATCACTTTTCGCACTTGTGTTGGTGCAGGAAACCACTTTTGCACTTGTATTAGTGTGGAAAAACCACTTTTCGCACTTGTGTTAGTGTTGAAAAACCACTTTTTGCACTTGTGTTAGTGTTGAAAAACCACGTTTCGCACTTGTGTTAGTGCAGGAAACCACTTTTGCACTTGTATTCGTGTGGAAAAATCACTTTTCGCACTTGTGTTAGTGTTGAAAAACCACTTTTCGCACTTGTGTTAGTGTTGAAAAACCACTTTTCGCACTTGTGTTGGTGCAGGAAACCACTTTTCGCACTTGTATTAGTGTGGAAAAAACACTTTTTGCACTTGTGATAGTGTTGAAAAACCACTTTTCGCACTTGTGTTAGTCTTGAAAAACCACTTTTCGCACTTGTGTTGGTGCAGGAAGCCACTTTTGCACTTGTATTAGTGTGGAAAAACCTCTTTTTGCACTTGTGTTAGTGTTGAAAAATCACTTTTCGCACTTGTGTTGGTGCAGGAAACCACTTTTGCACTTGTATTAGTGTGGAAAAAACACTTTTCGCACTTGTGTTAGTGTTGAAAAACCACTTTTCGCACTTGTGTTAGTGTTGAAAAAACACTTTTCCCACTTGTGTTAGTGTTGAAAAATCACTTTTCGCACTTGTGTTGGAGCAGAAAACCACTTTTGCACTTGTATTAGTGTGGAAAAAACACTTTTCGTACTTGTGTTAGTGTTGAAAAAACACTTTTCCCACTTGTGTTAGTGTTGAAAAATCACTTTTCGCACTTGTGTTGGAGCAGGAAACCACTTTTGCACTTGTATTAGTGTGGAAAAACCACTTTTCGCACTTGTGTTAGTGTTGAAAAACCACTTTTCGCACTTGTATTAGTGTGGAAAACCACTTTTTGCACTTGTGATAGTGTTGAAAAACCACTTTTCGCACTTGTGTTAGTGTTGAAAAACCACTTTTCGCACTTGTGTTGGTGCAGGAAGCCACTTTTGCACTTGTATTAGTGTGGAAAAACCACTTTTCGCACTTGTGTTAGTGTTGAAAAACCACTTTTCGCACTTGTGTTAGTGTTGAAAAACCACTTTTCGCACTTGTGTTGGTGCAGGAAACCACTTTTGCACTTGTATTAGTGTGGAAAAAACAGTTTTTGCACTTGTGATAGTGTTGAAAAACCACTTTTCGCACTTGTGTTAGTGTTGAAAAACCACTTTTCGCACTTGTGTTGGTGCAGGAAACCACTTTTGCACTTGTATTAGTGTGAAAAAAACTATTTTCGCACTTGTGTTAGTGTTGAAAAACCACTTTTCGCACTTGTGTTAGTGTTGAAAAACCCCTTTTCGCACTTGTGTTGGTGCAGGAAACTACTTTTGCACTTGTATTAGTGTGGAAAAAACACTTTTCGCACTTGTGTTAGTGTTGAAAAACCACTTTTCGCACTTGTGTTAGTGTTGAAAAACCACTTTTCGCACTTGTGTTGATGCAGTAAACCACTTTTGCACTTGTATTAGTGTGGAAAAACTACTTTTCGCACTTGTGTTAGTGTTGAAAAACCAGTTTTCGCACTTGTGTTAGTGTTGAAAAACCACTTTTCGCACTTGTGTTGGTGCAGGAAACCACTTTTGCACTTGTATTAGTGTGGAAAAAACACTTTTTGCACTTGTGATAGTGTTGAAAAACCACTTTTCGCACTTGTGTTAGTGTTGAAAAAGCACTTTTCGCACTTGTGTTGGTGCAGGAAACCACTTTTGCACTTGTATTAGTGTGGAAAAACCACTTTTCGCACTTGTGTTAGTGTTGAAAAACCACTTTTCGCACTTGTATTAGTGTGGAAAAAACACTTTTTGCACTTGTGATAGTGTTGAAAAACCACTTTTCGCACTTGTGTTAGTCTTGAAAAACCACTTTTCGCACTTGTGTTGGTGCAGGAAGCCACTTTTGCACTTGTATTAGTGTGGAAAAACCACTTTTTGCACTTGTGTTAGTGTTGAAAAATCACTTTTCGCACTTGTGTTGGTGCAGGAAACCACTTTTGCACTTGTATTAGTGTGGAAAAACCACTTTTCGCACTTGTGTTAGTGTTGAAAAACCACTTTTTGCACTTGTGTTAGTGTTGAAAAACCACGTTTCGCACTTGTGTTAGTGCAGGAAACCACTTTTGCACTTGTATTCGTGTGGAAAAATCACTTTTCGCACTTGTGTTAGTGTTGAAAAACCACTTTTCGCACTTGTGTTAGTGTTGAAAAACCACTTTTCGCACTTGTGTTGGTGCAGGAAACCACTTTTCGCACTTGTATTAGTGTGGAAAAAACACTTTTTGCACTTGTGATAGTGTTGAAAAACCACTTTTCGCACTTGTGTTAGTCTTGAAAAACCACTTTTCGCACTTGTGTTGGTGCAGGAAGCCACTTTTGCACTTGTATTAGTGTGGAAAAACCTCTTTTCGCACTTGTGTTAGTGTTGAAAAATCACTTTTCGCACTTGTGTTGGTGCAGGAAACCACTTTTGCACTTGTATTAGTGTGGAAAAACCACTTTTCGCACTTGTGTTAGTGTTGAAAAACCACTTTTTGCACTTGTGTTAGTGTTGAAAAACCACTTTTCGCACTTGTGTTGGTGCAGGAAACCACTTTTGCACTTGTATTCGTGTGGAAAAATCACTTTTCGCACTTGTGTTAGTGTTGAAAAACCACTTTTCGCACTTGTGTTAGTGTTGAAAAACCACTTTTCGCACTTGTGTTGGTGCAGGAAACCACTTTTGCACTTGTAATAGTGTGGAAAAACCACTTTTCACACTTGGGTTAGTGTTGAAAAACCACTTTTCGCACTTGTGTTAGTGTTGAAAAACCACTTTTCGCACTTGTGTTAGTGTTGAAAAATCACTTTTCGCACTTGTGTTGGAGCAGGGAACCACTTTTGCACTTGTATTGGTGTGGAAAAAACACTTTTCGTACTTGTGTTAGTGTTGAAAAACCACTTTTCGCACTTGTGTTAGTGTTGAAAAACCACTTTTCGCACTTGTGTTGGTGCAGGAAACCACTTTTGCACTTGTATTAGTGTGAAAAAAACTATTTTCGCACTTGTGTTAGTGTTGAAAAACCACTTTTCGCACTTGTGTTAGTGTTGAAAAACCCCTTTTCGCACTTGTGTTGGTGCAGGAAACTACTTTTGCACTTGTATTAGTGTGGAAAAAACACTTTTCGCACTTGTGTTAGTGTTGAAAAACCACTTTTCGCACTTGTGTTAGTGTTGAAAAACCCCTTTTCGCACTTGTGTTGGTGCAGGAAACTACTTTTGCACTTGTATTAGTGTGGAAAAAACACTTTTCGCACTTGTGTTAGTGTTGAAAAACCACTTTTCGCACTTGTGTTAGTGTTGAAAAACCACTTTTCGCACTTGTGTTGATGCAGTAAACCACTTTTGCACTTGTATTAGTGTGGAAAAACTACTTTTCGCACTTGTGTTAGTGTTGAAAAACCAGTTTTCGCACTTGTGTTAGTGTTGAAAAACCACTTTTCGCACTTGTGTTGGTGCAGGAAACCACTTTTGCACTTGTATTAGTGTGGAAAAAACACTTTTTGCACTTGTGATAGTGTTGAAAAACCACTTTTCGCACTTGTGTTAGTGTTGAAAAAGCACTTTTCGCACTTGTGTTGGTGCAGGAAACCACTTTTGCACTTGTATTAGTGTGGAAAAACCACTTTTCGCACTTGTGTTAGTGTTGAAAAACCACTTTTCGCACTTGTATTAGTGTGGAAAAAACACTTTTTGCACTTGTGATAGTGTTGAAAAACCACTTTTCGCACTTGTGTTAGTCTTGAAAAACCACTTTTCGCACTTGTGTTGGTGCAGGAAGCCACTTTTGCACTTGTATTAGTGTGGAAAAACCACTTTTTGCACTTGTGTTAGTGTTGAAAAATCACTTTTCGCACTTGTGTTGGTGCAGGAAACCACTTTTGCACTTGTATTAGTGTGGAAAAACCACTTTTCGCACTTGTGTTAGTGTTGAAAAACCACTTTTTGCACTTGTGTTAGTGTTGAAAAACCACGTTTCGCACTTGTGTTAGTGCAGGAAACCACTTTTGCACTTGTATTCGTGTGGAAAAATCACTTTTCGCACTTGTGTTAGTGTTGAAAAACCACTTTTCGCACTTGTGTTAGTGTTGAAAAACCACTTTTCGCACTTGTGTTGGTGCAGGAAACCACTTTTCGCACTTGTATTAGTGTGGAAAAAACACTTTTTGCACTTGTGATAGTGTTGAAAAACCACTTTTCGCACTTGTGTTAGTCTTGAAAAACCACTTTTCGCACTTGTGTTGGTGCAGGAAGCCACTTTTGCACTTGTATTAGTGTGGAAAAACCTCTTTTCGCACTTGTGTTAGTGTTGAAAAATCACTTTTCGCACTTGTGTTGGTGCAGGAAACCACTTTTGCACTTGTATTAGTGTGGAAAAACCACTTTTCGCACTTGTGTTAGTGTTGAAAAACCACTTTTTGCACTTGTGTTAGTGTTGAAAAACCACTTTTCGCACTTGTGTTGGTGCAGGAAACCACTTTTGCACTTGTATTCGTGTGGAAAAATCACTTTTCGCACTTGTGTTAGTGTTGAAAAACCACTTTTCGCACTTGTGTTAGTGTTGAAAAACCACTTTTCGCACTTGTGTTGGTGCAGGAAACCACTTTTGCACTTGTAATAGTGTGGAAAAACCACTTTTCACACTTGGGTTAGTGTTGAAAAACCACTTTTCGCACTTGTGTTAGTGTTGAAAAACCACTTTTCGCACTTGTGTTAGTGTTGAAAAATCACTTTTCGCACTTGTGTTGGAGCAGGAAACCACTTTTGCACTTGTATTGGTGTGGAAAAAACACTTTTCGTACTTGTGTTAGTGTTGAAAAACCACTTTTCGCACTTGTGTTAGTGTTGAAAAACCACTTTTCGCACTTGTGTTGGTGCAGGAAACCACTTTTGCACTTGTATTAGTGTGGAAAAAACACTTTTCGCACTAGTGTTAGTGTTGAAAAACCACTTTTTGCACTTGTGTTAGTGTTGAAAAACCACTTTTCGCACTTGTGTTGGTGCAGGAAACCACTTTTGCACTTGTATTAGTGTGGAAAAAACACTTTTCGCACTAGTGTTAGTGTTGAAAAACCACTTTTCGCACTTGTGTTAGTGTTGAAAAACCACTTTTTGCACTTGTGTTGATGCAGGAAACAGCTTTTGCACTTGTATTAGTGTGGAAAAACCACTTTTCGCACTTGTGTTAGTGTTGAAAAACCACTTTTCGCACTTGTGTTCGTGTTGAAAAACCACTTTTCGCACTTGTGTTGGTGCAGGAAACCACTTTTGCACTTGTATTCGTGTGGAAAAACCACTTTTTGCACTTGTGTTAGTGTTGAAAAACCACTTTTCGCACTTGTGTTAGTGTTGAAAAACCACTTTTCGCACTTGTGTTGGTGCAGGAAACCACTTTTGCACTTGTAATAGTGTGGAAAAACCACTTTTCGCACTTGTGTTAGTGTTGAAAAACCACTTTTCGCACTTGTGTTAGTGTTGAAAAACCACTTTTCCCACTTGTGTTAGTGTTGAAAAATCACTTTTCGCACTTGTGTTGGAGCAGGAAACCACTTTTGCACTTGTATTAGTGTGGAAAAAACACTTTTCGTACTTGTGTTAGTGTTGAAAAATCACTTTTCGCACTTGTGTTGGTGCAGGAAACCACTTTTGCACTTGTATTAGTGTGGAAAAACCACTTTTCGCACTTGTGTTGGTGTTGAAAAACCACTTTTCGCACTTGTGTTCGTGTTGAAAAACCACTTTTCGCACTTGTGTTGGTGCAGGAAACCACTTTTGCACTTGTATTCGTGTGGAAAAACCACTTTTTGCACTTGTGTTAGTGTTGAAAAACCACTTTTCGCACTTGTGTTGGAGCAGGAAACCACTTTTGCACTTGTATTAGTGTGGAAAAACCACTTTTCGCACTTGTGTTAGTGTTGAAAAATCACTTTTCGCACTTGTGTTGGTGCAGGAAACCACTTTTGCACTTGTATTAGTGTGGAAAAACCACTTTTCGCACTTGTGTTAGTGTTGAAAAACCACTTTTCGCACTTGTGTTAGTGTTGAAAAACCACTTTTCGCACTTGTGTTGGTGCAGGAAACCACTTTTGCACTTGTATTAGTGTGGAAAAAACAGTTTTTGCACTTGTGATAGTGTTGAAAAACCACTTTTCGCACTTGTGTTAGTGTTGAAAAACCACTTTTCGCACTTGTGTTGGTGCAGGAAACCACTTTTGCACTTGTATTAGTGTGAAAAAAACTATTTTCGCACTTGTGTTAGTGTTGAAAAACCACTTTTCGCACTTGTGTTAGTGTTGAAAAACCCCTTTTCGCACTTGTGTTGGTGCAGGAAACTACTTTTGCACTTGTATTAGTGTGGAAAAAACACTTTTCGCACTTGTGTTAGTGTTGAAAAACCACTTTTCGCACTTGTGTTAGTGTTGAAAAACCACTTTTCGCACTTGTGTTGATGCAGTAAACCACTTTTGCACTTGTATTAGTGTGGAAAAACTACTTTTCGCACTTGTGTTAGTGTTGAAAAACCAGTTTTCGCACTTGTGTTAGTGTTGAAAAACCACTTTTCGCACTTGTGTTGGTGCAGGAAACCACTTTTGCACTTGTATTAGTGTGGAAAAAACACTTTTTGCACTTGTGATAGTGTTGAAAAACCACTTTTCGCACTTGTGTTAGTGTTGAAAAAGCACTTTTCGCACTTGTGTTGGTGCAGGAAACCACTTTTGCACTTGTATTAGTGTGGAAAAACCACTTTTCGCACTTGTGTTAGTGTTGAAAAACCACTTTTCGCACTTGTATTAGTGTGGAAAAAACACTTTTTGCACTTGTGATAGTGTTGAAAAACCACTTTTCGCACTTGTGTTAGTCTTGAAAAACCACTTTTCGCACTTGTGTTGGTGCAGGAAGCCACTTTTGCACTTGTATTAGTGTGGAAAAACCACTTTTTGCACTTGTGTTAGTGTTGAAAAATCACTTTTCGCACTTGTGTTGGTGCAGGAAACCACTTTTGCACTTGTATTAGTGTGGAAAAACCACTTTTCGCACTTGTGTTAGTGTTGAAAAACCACTTTTTGCACTTGTGTTAGTGTTGAAAAACCACGTTTCGCACTTGTGTTAGTGCAGGAAACCACTTTTGCACTTGTATTCGTGTGGAAAAATCACTTTTCGCACTTGTGTTAGTGTTGAAAAACCACTTTTCGCACTTGTGTTAGTGTTGAAAAACCACTTTTCGCACTTGTGTTGGTGCAGGAAACCACTTTTCGCACTTGTATTAGTGTGGAAAAAACACTTTTTGCACTTGTGATAGTGTTGAAAAACCACTTTTCGCACTTGTGTTAGTCTTGAAAAACCACTTTTCGCACTTGTGTTGGTGCAGGAAGCCACTTTTGCACTTGTATTAGTGTGGAAAAACCTCTTTTCGCACTTGTGTTAGTGTTGAAAAATCACTTTTCGCACTTGTGTTGGTGCAGGAAACCACTTTTGCACTTGTATTAGTGTGGAAAAACCACTTTTCGCACTTGTGTTAGTGTTGAAAAACCACTTTTTGCACTTGTGTTAGTGTTGAAAAACCACTTTTCGCACTTGTGTTGGTGCAGGAAACCACTTTTGCACTTGTATTCGTGTGGAAAAATCACTTTTCGCACTTGTGTTAGTGTTGAAAAACCACTTTTCGCACTTGTGTTAGTGTTGAAAAACCACTTTTCGCACTTGTGTTGGTGCAGGAAACCACTTTTGCACTTGTAATAGTGTGGAAAAACCACTTTTCACACTTGGGTTAGTGTTGAAAAACCACTTTTCGCACTTGTGTTAGTGTTGAAAAACCACTTTTCGCACTTGTGTTAGTGTTGAAAAATCACTTTTCGCACTTGTGTTGGAGCAGGGAACCACTTTTGCACTTGTATTGGTGTGGAAAAAACACTTTTCGTACTTGTGTTAGTGTTGAAAAACCACTTTTCGCACTTGTGTTAGTGTTGAAAAACCACTTTTCGCACTTGTGTTGGTGCAGGAAACCACTTTTGCACTTGTATTAGTGTGAAAAAAACTATTTTCGCACTTGTGTTAGTGTTGAAAAACCACTTTTCGCACTTGTGTTAGTGTTGAAAAACCCCTTTTCGCACTTGTGTTGGTGCAGGAAACTACTTTTGCACTTGTATTAGTGTGGAAAAAACACTTTTCGCACTTGTGTTAGTGTTGAAAAACCACTTTTCGCACTTGTGTTAGTGTTGAAAAACCCCTTTTCGCACTTGTGTTGGTGCAGGAAACTACTTTTGCACTTGTATTAGTGTGGAAAAAACACTTTTCGCACTTGTGTTAGTGTTGAAAAACCACTTTTCGCACTTGTGTTAGTGTTGAAAAACCACTTTTCGCACTTGTGTTGATGCAGTAAACCACTTTTGCACTTGTATTAGTGTGGAAAAACTACTTTTCGCACTTGTGTTAGTGTTGAAAAACCAGTTTTCGCACTTGTGTTAGTGTTGAAAAACCACTTTTCGCACTTGTGTTGGTGCAGGAAACCACTTTTGCACTTGTATTAGTGTGGAAAAAACACTTTTTGCACTTGTGATAGTGTTGAAAAACCACTTTTTGCACTTGTGTTAGTGTTGAAAAAGCACTTTTCGCACTTGTGTTGGTGCAGGAAACCACTTTTGCACTTGTATTAGTGTGGAAAAACCACTTTTCGCACTTGTGTTAGTGTTGAAAAACCACTTTTCGCACTTGTATTAGTGTGGAAAAAACACTTTTTGCACTTGTGATAGTGTTGAAAAACCACTTTTCGCACTTGTGTTAGTCTTGAAAAACCACTTTTCGCACTTGTGTTGGTGCAGGAAGCCACTTTTGCACTTGTATTAGTGTGGAAAAACCACTTTTTGCACTTGTGTTAGTGTTGAAAAATCACTTTTCGCACTTGTGTTGGTGCAGGAAACCACTTTTGCACTTGTATTAGTGTGGAAAAACCACTTTTCGCACTTGTGTTAGTGTTGAAAAACCACTTTTTGCACTTGTGTTAGTGTTGAAAAACCACGTTTCGCACTTGTGTTAGTGCAGGAAACCACTTTTGCACTTGTATTCGTGTGGAAAAATCACTTTTCGCACTTGTGTTAGTGTTGAAAAACCACTTTTCGCACTTGTGTTAGTGTTGAAAAACCACTTTTCGCACTTGTGTTGGTGCAGGAAACCACTTTTCGCACTTGTATTAGTGTGGAAAAAACACTTTTTGCACTTGTGATAGTGTTGAAAAACCACTTTTCGCACTTGTGTTAGTCTTGAAAAACCACTTTTCGCACTTGTGTTGGTGCAGGAAGCCACTTTTGCACTTGTATTAGTGTGGAAAAACCTCTTTTCGCACTTGTGTTAGTGTTGAAAAATCACTTTTCGCACTTGTGTTGGTGCAGGAAACCACTTTTGCACTTGTATTAGTGTGGAAAAACCACTTTTCGCACTTGTGTTAGTGTTGAAAAACCACTTTTTGCACTTGTGTTAGTGTTGAAAAACCACTTTTCGCACTTGTGTTGGTGCAGGAAACCACTTTTGCACTTGTATTCGTGTGGAAAAATCACTTTTCGCACTTGTGTTAGTGTTGAAAAACCACTTTTCGCACTTGTGTTAGTGTTGAAAAACCACTTTTCGCACTTGTGTTGGTGCAGGAAACCACTTTTGCACTTGTAATAGTGTGGAAAAACCACTTTTCACACTTGGGTTAGTGTTGAAAAACCACTTTTCGCACTTGTGTTAGTGTTGAAAAACCACTTTTCGCACTTGTGTTAGTGTTGAAAAATCACTTTTCGCACTTGTGTTGGAGCAGGAAACCACTTTTGCACTTGTATTGGTGTGGAAAAAACACTTTTCGTACTTGTGTTAGTGTTGAAAAACCACTTTTCGCACTTGTGTTAGTGTTGAAAAACCACTTTTCGCACTTGTGTTGGTGCAGGAAACCACTTTTGCACTTGTATTAGTGTGGAAAAAACACTTTTCGCACTAGTGTTAGTGTTGAAAAACCACTTTTTGCACTTGTGTTAGTGTTGAAAAACCACTTTTCGCACTTGTGTTGGTGCAGGAAACCACTTTTGCACTTGTATTAGTGTGGAAAAAACACTTTTCGCACTAGTGTTAGTGTTGAAAAACCACTTTTCGCACTTGTGTTAGTGTTGAAAAACCACTTTTTGCACTTGTGTTGATGCAGGAAACAGCTTTTGCACTTGTATTAGTGTGGAAAAACCACTTTTCGCACTTGTGTTAGTGTTGAAAAACCACTTTTCGCACTTGTGTTCGTGTTGAAAAACCACTTTTCGCACTTGTGTTGGTGCAGGAAACCACTTTTGCACTTGTATTCGTGTGGAAAAACCACTTTTTGCACTTGTGTTAGTGTTGAAAAACCACTTTTCGCACTTGTGTTAGTGTTGAAAAACCACTTTTCGCACTTGTGTTGGTGCAGGAAACCACTTTTGCACTTGTAATAGTGTGGAAAAACCACTTTTCGCACTTGTGTTAGTGTTGAAAAACCACTTTTCGCACTTGTGTTAGTGTTGAAAAACCACTTTTCCCACTTGTGTTAGTGTTGAAAAATCACTTTTCGCACTTGTGTTGGAGCAGGAAACCACTTTTGCACTTGTATTAGTGTGGAAAAAACACTTTTCGTACTTGTGTTAGTGTTGAAAAATCACTTTTCGCACTTGTGTTGGTGCAGGAAACCACTTTTGCACTTGTATTAGTGTGGAAAAACCACTTTTCGCACTTGTGTTGGTGTTGAAAAACCACTTTTCGCACTTGTGTTCGTGTTGAAAAACCACTTTTCGCACTTGTGTTGGTGCAGGAAACCACTTTTGCACTTGTATTCGTGTGGAAAAACCACTTTTTGCACTTGTGTTAGTGTTGAAAAACCACTTTTCGCACTTGTGTTGGAGCAGGAAACCACTTTTGCACTTGTATTAGTGTGGAAAAACCACTTTTCGCACTTGTGTTAGTGTTGAAAAATCACTTTTCGCACTTGTGTTGGTGCAGGAAACCACTTTTGCACTTGTATTAGTGTGGAAAAACCACTTTTCGCACTTGTGTTAGTGTTGAAAAACCACTTTTCGCACTTGTGTTCGTGTTGAAAAACCACTTTTCGCACTTGTGTTGGTGCAGGAAACCACTTTTGCACTTGTATTCGTGTGGAAAAACCACTTTTTGCACTTGTGTTAGTGTTGAAAAACCACTTTTCGCACTTGTGTTAGTGTTGAAAAACCACTTTTCGCACTTGTGTTGGTGCAGGAAACCACTTTTGCACTTGTAATAGTGTGGAAAAACCACTTTTCGCACTTGTGTTAGTGTTGAAAAACCACTTTTCGCACTTGTGTTAGTGTTGAAAAACCACTTTTCCCACTTGTGTTAGTGTTGAAAAATCACTTTTCGCACTTGTGTTGGAGCAGGAAACCACTTTTGCACTTGTATTAGTGTGGAAAAAACACTTTTCGTACTTGTGTTAGTGTTGAAAAACCACTTTTCGCACTTGTGTTAGTGTTGAAAAACCACTTTTCGCACTTGTGTTGGTGCAGGAAACCACTTTTGCACTTGTATTAGTGTGGAAAAAACACTTTTCGCACTTGTGTTAGTGTTGAAAAACCACTTTTCGCACTTGAGTTGGTGCAGGAAACCACTTTTGCACTTGTATTAGTGTGGAAAAAACACTTTTCGCACTAGTGTTAGTGTTGAAAAACGACTTTTTGCACTTGTGTTAGTGTTGAAAAACCACTTTTCGCACTTGTGTTGGTGCAGGAAACCACTTTTGCACTTGTATTATTGTGGAAAAACCACTTTTCGCACTTGTTTTAGTGTTGAAAAACCACTTTTCGCACTTGTGTTAGTGTTGAAAAACCACTTTTCGCACTTGTGTTGGTGTTGAAAAACCACTTTTCGCACTTGTGTTAGTGTTGAAAAACCACTTTTTGCACTTGTGTTAGTGTTGGAAAACCACTTTTCGCACTTGTGTTGGTGCAGGAAACCACTTTTGCACTTGTATTATTGTGGAAAAACCACTTTTCGCACTTGTTTTAGTGTTGAAAAACCACTTTTCGCACTTGTGTTAGTGTTGAAAAACCACTTTTCGCACTTGTGTTGGTGCAGGAAACCACTTTTGCACTTGTATTAGTGTGGAAAAAACACTTTTCGCACTTGTGTTAGTGTTGAAAAACCACTTTTTGCACTTGTTTTAGTGTTGAAAAACCACTTTTCGCACTTGTGTTAGTGTTGAAAAACCACTTTTCGCACTTGTGTTGGTGCAGGAAACCACTTTTGCACTTGTATTAGTGTGGAAAAAACACTTTTCGCACTTGTGTTAGTGTTGAAAAACCACTTTTTGCACTTGTGTTAGTCTTGAAAAACCACTTTTCGCACTTGTGTTGGTGCAGGAAGCCACTTTTGCACTTGTATTAGTGTGGAAAAACCACTTTTCGCACTTGTGTTAGTGTTGAAAAATCACTTTTCGCACTTGTGTTGGTGCAGGAAACCACTTTTGCACTTGTATTAGTGTGGAAAAACCACTTTTCGCACTTGTGTTAGTGTTGAAAAACCACTTTTCGCACTTGTGTTAGTGTTGAAAAACCACTTATCGCACTTGTGTTGGTGCAGGAAACCACTTTTGCACTTGTATTCTTGTGGAAAAACCACTTTTCGCACTTGTGTTAGTGTTGAAAAACCACTTTTCGCACTTGTGTTAGTGTTGAAAAACCACTTTTCGCACTTGTGTTGGTGCAGGAAACCAATTTTGCACTTGTAATAGTGTGGAAAAACCACTTTTCGCACTTGTGTTAGTGTTGAAAAACCACTTTTCGCACTTGTGTTAGTGTTGAAAAACCACTTTTCGCACTTGTGTTGGTGCAGGAAACAACTTTTGCACTTGTGTTAGTGTGGAAAAAACACTTTTCGCACTTGTGTTAGTGTTGAAAAACCACTTTTCGCACTTGTGTTAGTGTTGAAAAACCACTTTTCGCACTTGTGTTGGTGCAGGAAACCACTTTTGCACTTGTATTAGTGTGGAAAAACCACTTTTCGCACTTGTGTTAGTGTTGAAAAACCACTTTTCGCACTTGTGTTAGTGTTGAAAAACCACTTTTCGCACTTGTGTTGGTGCAGGAAACCACTTTTGCACTTGTATTAGTGTGGAAAAAACACTTTTTGCACTTGTGATAGTGTTGAAAAACCACTTTTCGCACTTGTATTAGTGTGGAAAAAACACTTTTTGCACTTGTGATAGTGTTGAAAAACCACTTTTCGCACTTGTGTTAGTGTTGAAAAACCACTTTTCGCACTTGTGTTGGTGCAGGAATCCACTATTGCACTTGTATTAGTGTGGAAAAACCACTTTTCGCACTTGTGTTAGTGTTGAAAAACCACTTTTCGCACTTGTGTTAGTGTTGAAAAACCACTTTTCGCACTTGTGTTGGTGCAGGAAACCACTTTTGCACTTGTATTAGTGTGGAAAAAACAGTTTTTGCACTTGTGATAGTGTTGAAAAACCACTTTTCGCACTTGTGTTAGTGTTGAAAAACCACTTTTCGCACTTGTGTTGGTGCAGGAAACCACTTTTGCACTTGTATTAGTGTGGAAAAACCACTTTTCGCACTTGTGTTAGTGTTGAAAAACCACTTTTCGCACTTGTATTAGTGTGGAAAAAACACTTTTTGCACTTGTGATAGTGTTGAAAAACCACTTTTCGCACTTGTGTTAGGCTTGAAAAACCACTTTTCGCACTTGTGTTGGTGCAGGAAGCCACTTTTGCACTTGTATTAGTGTGGAAAAACCACTTTTCGCACTTGTGTTAGTGTTGAAAAATCACTTTTCACACTTGTGTTGGTGCAGGAAACCACTTTTGCACTTGTATTAGTGTGGAAAAACCACTTTTCGCACTTGTGTTAGTGTTGAAAAACCACTTTTCGCACTTGTGTTCATGTTGAAAAACCACTTTTCGCACTTGTGTTGGTGCAGGAAACCACTTTTGCACTTGTATTCGTGTGGAAAAACCACTTTTTGCACTTGTGTTAGTGTTGAAAAACCACTTTTCTCACTTGTGTTAGTGTTGAAAAACCACTTTTCGCACTTGCGTTGGTGCAGGAAACCACTTTTGCACTTGTAATAGTGTGGAAAAACCACTTTTCGCACTTGTGTTAGTGTTGAAAAACCACTTTTCGCACTTGTGTTAGTGTTGAAAAAACACTTTTCCCACTTGTGTTAGTGTTGAAAAATCACTTTTCGCACTTGTGTTGGAGCAGGAAACCACTTTTGCACTTGTATTGGTGTGGAAAAAACACTTTTCGTACTTGTGTTAGTGTTGAAAAACCACTTTTCGCACTTGTGTTAGTGTTGAAAAACCACTTTTCGCACTTGTGTTGGTGCAGGAAACCACTTTTGCACTTGTATTAGTGTGGAAAAAACACTTTTCGCACAAGTGTTAGTGTTGAAAAACCACTTTTTGCACTTGTGTTAGTGTTGAAAAACCACTTTTCGCACTTGTGTTGGTGCAGGAAACCACTTTTGCACTTGTATTAGTGTGGAAAAAACACTTTTCGCACTAGTGTTAGTGTTGAAAAACCACTTTTCGCACTTGTGTTAGTGTTGAAAAACCACTTTTTGCACTTGTGTTGGTGCAGGAAACAACTTTTGCACTTGTATTAGTGTGGAAAAACCACTTTTCGCACTTGTGTTAGTGTTGAAAAACCACTTTTCGCACTTGTGTTCGTGTTGAAAAACCACTTTTCGCACTTGTGTTGGTGCAGGAAACCACTTTTGCACTTGTATTCGTGTGGAAAAACCACTTTTTGCACTTGTGTTAGTGTTGAAAAACCACTTTTCGCACTTGTGTTAGTGTTGAAAAACCACTTTTCGCACTTGTGTTGGTGCAGGAAACCACTTTTGCACTTGTAATAGTGTGGAAAAACCACTTTTCGCACTTGTGTTAGTGTTGAAAAACCACTTTTCGCACTTGTGTTAGTGTTGAAAAACCACTTTTCCCACTTGTGTTAGTGTTGAAAAATCACTTTTCGCACTTGTGTTGGAGCAGGAAACCACTTTTGCACTTGTATTAGTGTGGAAAAAAACACTTTTCGTACTTGTGTTAGTGTTGAAAAATCACTTTTCGCACTTGTGTTGGTGCAGGAAACCACTTTTGCACTTGTATTAGTGTGGAAAAACCACTTTTCGCACTTGTGTTGGTGCAGGAAACCACTTTTGCACTTGTATTCGTGTGGAAAAACCACTTTTTGCACTTGTGTTAGTGTTGAAAAACCACTTTTCGCACTTGTGTTGGAGCAGGAAACCACTTTTGCACTTGTATTAGTGTGGAAAAACCACTTTTCGCACTTGTGTTAGTGTTGAAAAATCACTTTTCGCACTTGTGTTGGTGCAGGAAACCACTTTTGCACTTGTATTAGTGTGGAAAAACCACTTTTCGCACTTGTGTTAGTGTTGAAAAACCACTTTTCGCACTTGTGTTCGTGTTGAAAAACCACTTTTCGCACTTGTGTTGGTGCAGGAAACCACTTTTGCACTTGTATTCGTGTGGAAAAACCACTTTTTGCACTTGTGTTAGTGTTGAAAAACCACTTTTCGCACTTGTGTTAGTGTTGAAAAACCACTTTTCGCACTTGTGTTGGTGCAGGAAACCACTTTTGCACTTGTAATAGTGTGGAAAAACCATTTTTCGCACTTGTGTTAGTGTTGAAAAATCACTTTTCGCACTTGTGTTGGAGCAGGAAACCACTTTTGCACTTGTATTAGTGTGGAAAAAACACTTTTCGTACTTGTGTTAGTGTTGAAAAACCACTTTTCGCACTTGTGTTAGTGTTGAAAAACCCCTTTTCGCACTTGTGTTGGTGCAGGAAACTACTTTTGCACTTGTATTAGTGTGGAAAAAACACTTTTCGCACTTGTGTTAGTGTTGAAAAACCACTTTTCGCACTTGTGTTAGTGTTGAAAAACCACTTTTCGCACTTGTGTTGATGCAGTAAACCACTTTTGCACTTGTATTAGTGTGGAAAAACTACTTTTCGCACTTGTGTTAGTGTTGAAAAACCAGTTTTCGCACTTGTGTTAGTGTTGAAAAACCACTTTTCGCACTTGTGTTGGTGCAGGAAACCACTTTTGCACTTGTATTAGTGTGGAAAAAACACTTTTTGCACTTGTGATAGTGTTGAAAAACCACTTTTCGCACTTGTGTTAGTGTTGAAAAAGCACTTTTCGCACTTGTGTTGGTGCAGGAAACCACTTTTGCACTTGTATTAGTGTGGAAAAACCACTTTTCGCACTTGTGTTAGTGTTGAAAAACCACTTTTCGCACTTGTATTAGTGTGGAAAAAACACTTTTTGCACTTGTGATAGTGTTGAAAAACCACTTTTCGCACTTGTGTTAGTCTTGAAAAACCACTTTTCGCACATGTGTTGGTGCAGGAAGCCACTTTTGCACTTGTATTAGTGTGGAAAAACCTCTTTTCGCACTTGTGTTAGTGTTGAAAAATCACTTTTCGCACTTGTGTTGGTGCAGGAAACCACTTTTGCACTTGTATTAGTGTGGAAAAACCACTTTTCGCACTTGTGTTAGTGTTGAAAAACCACTTTTTGCACTTGTGTTAGTGTTGAAAAACCACTTTTCGCACTTGTGTTGGTGCAGGAAACCACTTTTGCACTTGTATTCGTGTGGAAAAATCACTTTTCGCACTTGTGTTAGTGTTGAAAAACCACTTTTCGCACTTGTGTTAGTGTTGAAAAACCACTTTTCGCACTTGTGTTGGTGCAGGAAACCACTTTTGCACTTGTAATAGTGTGGAAAAACCACTTTTCACACTTGGGTTAGTGTTGAAAAACCACTTTTCGCACTTGTGTTAGTGTTGAAAAACCACTTTTCGCACTTGTGTTAGTGTTGAAAAATCACTTTTCGCACTTGTGTTGGAGCAGGAAACCACTTTTGCACTTGTATTGGTGTGGAAAAAACACTTTTCGAACTTGTGTTAGTGTTGAAAAACCACTTTTCGCACTTGTGTTAGTGTTGAAAAACCACTTTTCGCACTTGTGTTGGTGCAGGAAACCACTTTTGCACTTGTATTAGTGTGGAAAAAACACTTTTCGCACTAGTGTTAGTGTTGAAAAACCACTTTTTGCACTTGTGTTAGTGTTGAAAAACCACTTTTCGCACTTGTGTTGGTGCAGGAAACCACTTTTGCACTTGTATTAGTGTGGAAAAAACACTTTTCGCACTAGTGTTAGTGTTGAAAAACCACTTTTCGCACTTGTGTTAGTGTTGAAAAACCACTTTTTGCACTTGTGTTGGTGCAGGAAACAACTTTTGCACTTGTATTAGTGTGGAAAAACCACTTTTCGCACTTGTGTTAGTGTTGAAAAACCACTTTTCGCACTTGTGTTCGTGTTGAAAAACCACTTTTCGCACTTGTGTTGGTGCAGGAAACCACTTTTGCACTTGTATTCGTGTGGAAAATCCACTTTTTGCACTTGTGTTAGTGTTGAAAAAGCACTTTTCGCACTTGTGTTAGTGTTGAAAAACCACTTTTCGCACTTGTGTTGGTGCAGGAAACCACTTTTGCACTTGTAATAGTGTGGAAAAACCACTTTTCGCACTTGTGTTAGTGTTGAAAAACCACTTTTCGCACTTGTGTTAGTGTTGAAAAACCACTTTTCCCACTTGTGTTAGTGTTGAAAAATCACTTTTCGCACTTGTGTTGGAGCAGGAAACCACTTTTGCACTTGTATTAGTGTGGAAAAAACACTTTTCGTACTTGTGTTAGTGTTGAAAAATCACTTTTCGCACTTGTGTTGGTGCAGGAAACCACTTTTGCACTTGTATTAGTGTGGAAAAACCACTTTTCGCACTTGTGTTGGTGTTGAAATACCACTTTTCGCACTTGTGTTCGTGTTGAAAAACCACTTTTCGCACTTGTGTTGGTGCAGGAAACCACTTTTGCACTTGTATTCGTGTGGAAAAACCACTTTTTGCACTTGTGTTAGTGTTGAAAAACCACTTTTCGCACTTGTGTTGGAGCAGGAAACCACTTTTGCACTTGTATTAGTGTGGAAAAACCACTTTTCGCACTTGTGTTAGTGTTGAAAAATCACTTTTCGCACTTGTGTTGGTGCAGGAAACCACTTTTGCACTTGTATTAGTGTGGAAAAACCACTTTTTGCACTTGTGTTAGTGTTGAAAAACCACTTTTCGCACTTGTGTTGGTGCAGGAAACCACTTTTGCACTTGTAATAGTGTGGAAAAACCACTTTTCGCACTTGTGTTAGTGTTGAAAAACCACTTTTCGCACTTGTGTTAGTGTTGAAAAACCACTTTTCCCACTTGTGTTAGTGTTGAAAAATCACTTTTCGCACTTGTGTTGGAGCAGGAAACCACTTTTGCACTTGTATTAGTGTGGAAAAAACACTTTTCGTACTTGTGTTAGTGTTGAAAAACCACTTTTCGCACTTGTGTTAGTGTTGAAAAACCACTTTTCGCACTTGTGTTGGTGCAGGAAACCACTTTTGCACTTGTATTAGTGTGGAAAAAACACTTTTCGCACTTGTGTTAGTGTTGAAAAACCACTTTTCGCACTTGTGTTGGTGCAGGAAACCACTTTTGCACTTGTATTAGTGTGGAAAAAACACTTTTCGCACTAGTGTTATTGTTGAAAAACGACTTTTTGCACTTGTGTTAGTGTTGAAAAACCACTTTTCGCACTTGTGTTGGTGCAGGAAACCACTTTTGCACTTGTATTATTGTGGAAAAACCACTTTTCGCACTTGATTTAGTGTTGAAAAACCACTTTTCGCACTTGTGTTAGTGTTGAAAAACCACTTTTCGCACTTGTGTTGGTGTTGAAAAACCACTTTTCGCACTTGTGTTAGTGTTGAAAAACCACTTTTTGCACTTGTGTTAGTGTTGGAAAACCACTTTTCGCACTTGTGTTGGTGCAGGAAACCACTTTTGCACTTGTATTATTGTGGAAAAACCACTTTTCGCACTTGTTTTAGTGTTGAAAAACCACTTTTCGCACTTGTGTTAGTGTTGAAAAACCACTTTTCGCACTTGTGTTGGTGCAGGAAACCACTTTTGCACTTGTATTAGTGTGGAAAAAACACTTTTCGCACTTGTGTTAGTGTTGAAAAACCACTTTTTGCACTTGTGATAGTGTTGAAAAACCACTTTTCGCACTTGTGTTAGTGTTGAAAAACCACTTTTCGCACTTGTGTTGGTGCAGGAAACCACTTTTGCACTTGTATTAGTGTGGAAAAAACACTTTTCGCACTTGTGTTAGTGTTGAAAAACCACTTTTTGCACTTGTGTTAGTCCTGAAAAACCACTTTTCGCACTTGTGTTGGTGCAGGAAGCCACTTTTGCACTTGTATTAGTGTGGAAAAACCACTTTTCGCACTTGTGTTAGTGTTGAAAAATCACTTTTCGCACTTGTGTTGGTGCAGGAAACCACTTTTGCACTTGTATTAGTGTGGAAAAACCACTTTTCGCACTTGTGTTAGTGTTGAAAAACCACTTTTCGCACTTGTGTTAGTGTTGAAAAACCACTTATCGCACTTGTGTTGGTGCAGGAAACCACTTTTGCACTTGTATTCTTGTGGAAAAACCACTTTTCGCACTTGTGTTAGTGTTGAAAAACCACTTTTCGCACTTGTGTTAGTGTTGAAAAACCACTTTTCGCACTTGTGTTGGTGCAGGAAACCACTTTTGCACTTGTAATAGTGTGGAAAAACCACTTTTCACACTTGTGTTAGTGTTGAAAAACCACTTTTCGCACTTGTGTTAGTGTTGAAAAACCACTTTTCGCACTTGTGTTGGTGCAGGAAACAACTTTTGCACTTGTGTTAGTGTGGAAAAAACACTTTTCGCACTTGTGTTAGTGTTGAAAAACCACTTTTCGCACTTGTGTTAGTGTTGAAAAACCACTTTTCGCACTTGTGTTGGTGCAGGAAACCACTTTTGCACTTGTATTAGTGTGGAAAAACCACTTTTCGCACTTGTGTTAGTGTTGAAAAACCACTTTTCGCACTTGTGTTAGTGTTGAAAAACCACTTTTCGCACTTGTGTTGGTGCAGGAAACCACTTTTGCACTTGTATTAGTGTGGAAAAAACACTTTTTGCACTTGTGATAGTGTTGAAAAACCACTTTTCGCACTTGTATTAGTGTGGAAAAAACACTTTTTGCACTTGTGATAGTGTTGAAAAACCACTTTTCGCACTTGTGTTAGTGTTGAAAAACCACTTTTCGCACTTGTGTTGGTGCAGGAATCCACTTTTGCACTTGTATTAGTGTGGAAAAACCACTTTTCGCACTTGTGTTAGTGTTGAAAAACCACTTTTCGCACTTGTGTTAGTGTTGAAAAACCACTTTTCGCACTTGTGTTGGTGCAGGAAACCACTTTTGCACTTGTATTAGTGTGGAAAAAACAGTTTTTGCACTTGTGATAGTGTTGAAAAACCACTTTTCGCACTTGTGTTAGTGTTGAAAAACCACTTTTCGCACTTGTGTTGGTGCAGGAAACCACTTTTGCACTTGTATTAGTGTGGAAAAACCACTTTTCGCACTTGTGTTAGTGTTGAAAAACCACTTTTCGCACTTGTATTAGTGTGGAAAAAACACTTTTTGCACTTGTGATAGTGTTGAAAAACCACTTTTCGCACTTGTGTTAGTCTTGAAAAACCACTTTTCGCACTTGTGTTGGTGCAGGAAGCCACTTTTGCACTTGTATTAGTGTGGAAAAACCACTTTTCGCACTTGTGTTAGTGTTGAAAAATCACTTTTCACACTTGTGTTGGTGCAGGAAACCACTTTTGCACTTGTATTAGTGTGGAAAAACCACTTTTCGCACTTGTGTTAGTGTTGAAAAACCACTTTTCGCACTTGTGTTCATGTTGAAAAACCACTTTTCGCACTTGTGTTGGTGCAGGAAACCACTTTTGCACTTGTATTCGTGTGGAAAAACCACTTTTTGCACTTGTGTTAGTGTTGAAAAACCACTTTTCGCACTTGTGTTAGTGTTGAAAAACCACTTTTCGCACTTGTGTTAGTGTTGAAAAAACACTTTTCCCACTTGTGTTAGTGTTGAAAAATCACTTTTCGCACTTGTGTTGGAGCAGGAAACCACTTTTGCACTTGTAATAGTGTGGAAAAACCACTTTTCGCACTTGTGTTAGTGTTGAAAAACCACTTTTCGCACTTGTGTTAGTGTTGAAAAAACACTTTTCCCACTTGTGTTAGTGTTGAAAAATCACTTTTCGCACTTGTGTTGGAGCAGGAAACCACTTTTGCACTTGTATTAGTGTGGAAAAAACACTTTTCGTACTTGTGTTAGTGTTGAAAAAACACTTTTCCCACTTGTGTTAGTGTTGAAAAATCACTTTTCGCACTTGTGTTGGAGCAGGAAACCACTTTTCGCACTTGTGTTAGTGTTGAAAAACCACTTTTCGCACTTGTATTAGTGTGGAAAACCACTTTTTGCACTTGTGATAGTGTTGAAAAACCACTTTTCGCACTTGTGTTAGTGTTGAAAAACCACTTTTCGCACTTGTGTTGGTGCAGGAAGCCACTTTTGCACTTGTATTAGTGTGGAAAAACCACTTTTCGCACTTGTGTTAGTGTTGAAAAACCACTTTTCGCACTTGTGTTAGTGTTGAAAAACCACTTTTCGCACTTGTGTTGGTGCAGGAAACCACTTTTGCACTTGTATTAGTGTGGAAAAAACAGTTTTTGCACTTGTGATAGTGTTGAAAAACCACTTTTCGCACTTGTGTTAGTGTTGAAAAACCACTTTTCGCACTTGTGTTGGTGCAGGAAACCACTTTTGCACTTGTATTAGTGTGAAAAAAACAATTTTCGCACTTGTGTTAGTGTTGAAAAACCACTTTTCGCACTTGTGTTAGTGTTGAAAAACCACTTTTCCCACTTGTGTTAGTGTTGAAAAATCACTTTTCGCACTTGTGTTGGAGCAGGAAACCACTTTTGCACTTGTATTAGTGTGGAAAAAACACTTTTCGTACTTGTGTTAGTGTTGAAAAACCACTTTTCGCACTTGTGTTAGTGTTGAAAAACCCCTTTTCGCACTTGTGTTGGTGCAGGAAACTACTTTTGCACTTGTATTAGTGTGGAAAAAACACTTTTCGCACTTGTGTTAGTGTTGAAAAACCACTTTTCGCACTTGTGTTAGTGTTGAAAAACCACTTTTCGCACTTGTGTTGATGCAGTAAACCACTTTTGCACTTGTATTAGTGTGGAAAAACTACTTTTCGCACTTGTGTTAGTGTTGAAAAACCAGTTTTCGCACTTGTGTTAGTGTTGAAAAACCACTTTTCGCACTTGTGTTGGTGCAGGAAACCACTTTTGCACTTGTATTAGTGTGGAAAAAACACTTTTTGCACTTGTGATAGTGTTGAAAAACCACTTTTCGCACTTGTGTTAGTGTTGAAAAAGCACTTTTCGCACTTGTGTTGGTGCAGGAAACCACTTTTGCACTTGTATTAGTGTGGAAAAACCACTTTTCGCACTTGTGTTAGTGTTGAAAAACCACTTTTCGCACTTGTATTAGTGTGGAAAAAACACTTTTTGCACTTGTGATAGTGTTGAAAAACCACTTTTCGCACTTGTGTTAGTCTTGAAAAACCACTTTTCGCACTTGTGTTGGTGCAGGAAGCCACTTTTGCACTTGTATTAGTGTGGAAAAACCTCTTTTCGCACTTGTGTTAGTGTTGAAAAATCACTTTTCGCACTTGTGTTGGTGCAGGAAACCACTTTTGCACTTGTATTAGTGTGGAAAAACCACTTTTCGCACTTGTGTTAGTGTTGAAAAACCACTTTTTGCACTTGTGTTAGTGTTGAAAAACCACTTTTCGCACTTGTGTTGGTGCAGGAAACCACTTTTGCACTTGTATTCGTGTGGAAAAATCACTTTTCGCACTTGTGTTAGTGTTGAAAAACCACTTTTCGCACTTGTGTTAGTGTTGAAAAACCACTTTTCGCACTTGTGTTGGTGCAGGAAACCACTTTTGCACTTGTAATAGTGTGGAAAAACCACTTTTCACACTTGGGTTAGTGTTGAAAAACCACTTTTCGCACTTGTGTTAGTGTTGAAAAACCACTTTTCGCACTTGTGTTAGTGTTGAAAAATCACTTTTCGCACTTGTGTTGGAGCAGGAAACCACTTTTGCACTTGTATTGGTGTGGAAAAAACACTTTTCGAACTTGTGTTAGTGTTGAAAAACCACTTTTCGCACTTGTGTTAGTGTTGAAAAACCACTTTTCGCACTTGTGTTGGTGCAGGAAACCACTTTTGCACTTGTATTAGTGTGGAAAAAACACTTTTCGCACTAGTGTTAGTGTTGAAAAACCACTTTTCGCACTTGTGTTAGTGTTGAAAAACCACTTTTCGCACTTGTGTTGGTGCAGGAAACCACTTTTGCACTTGTATTAGTGTGGAAAAAACAGTTTTTGCACTTGTGATAGTGTTGAAAAACCACTTTTCGCACTTGTGTTAGTGTTGAAAAACCACTTTTCGCACTTGTGTTGGTGCAGGAAACCACTTTTGCACTTGTATTAGTGTGGAAAAACCACTTTTCGCACTTGTGTTAGTGTTGAAAAACCACTTTTCGCACTTGTATTAGTGTGGAAAAAACACTTTTTGCACTTGTGATAGTGTTGAAAAACCACTTTTCGCACTTGTGTTAGTCTTGAAAAACCACTTTTCGCACTTGTGTTGGTGCAGGAAGCCACTTTTGCACTTGTATTAGTGTGGAAAAACCACTTTTCGCACTTGTGTTAGTGTTGAAAAATCACTTTTCACACTTGTGTTGGTGCAGGAAACCACTTTTGCACTTGTATTAGTGTGGAAAAACCACTTTTCGCACTTGTGTTAGTGTTGAAAAACCACTTTTCGCACTTGTGTTCATGTTGAAAAACCACTTTTCGCACTTGTGTTGGTGCAGGAAACCACTTTTGCACTTGTATTCGTGTGGAAAAACCACTTTTTGCACTTGTGTTAGTGTTGAAAAACCACTTTTCGCACTTGTGTTAGTGTTGAAAAACCACTTTTCGCACTTGCGTTGGTGCAGGAAACCACTTTTGCACTTGTAATAGTGTGGAAAAACCACTTTTCGCACTTGTGTTAGTGTTGAAAAACCACTTTTCGCACTTGTGTTAGTGTTGAAAAAACACTTTTCCCACTTGTGTTAGTGTTGAAAAATCACTTTTCGCACTTGTGTTGGAGCAGGAAACCACTTTTGCACTTGTATTAGTGTGGAAAAAACACTTTTCGTACTTGTGTTAGTGTTGAAAAAACACTTTTCCCACTTGTGTTAGTGTTGAAAAATCACTTTTCGCACTTGTGTTGGAGCAGGAAACCACTTTTCGCACTTGTGTTAGTGTTGAAAAACCACTTTTCGCACTTGTATTAGTGTGGAAAACCACTTTTTGCACTTGTGATAGTGTTGAAAAACCACTTTTCGCACTTGTGTTAGTGTTGAAAAACCACTTTTCGCACTTGTGTTGGTGCAGGAAGCCACTTTTGCACTTGTATTAGTGTGGAAAAACCACTTTTCGCACTTGTGTTAGTGTTGAAAAACCACTTTTCGCACTTGTGTTAGTGTTGAAAAACCACTTTTCGCACTTGTGTTGGTGCAGGAAACCACTTTTGCACTTGTATTAGTGTGGAAAAAACAGTTTTTGCACTTGTGATAGTGTTGAAAAACCAGTTTTCGCACTTGTGTTAGTGTTGAAAAACCACTTTTCGCACTTGTGTTGGTGCAGGAAACCACTTTTGCACTTGTATTAGTGTGGAAAAATCACTTTTCGCACTTGTGTTAGTGTTGAAAAACCACTTTTCGCACTTGTGTTAGTGTTGAAAAACCACTTTTCGCACTTGTGTTGGTGCAGGAAACCACTTTTGCACTTGTAATAGTGTGGAAAAACCACTTTTCACACTTGGGTTAGTGTTGAAAAACCACTTTTCGCACTTGTGTTAGTGTTGAAAAACCACTTTTCGCACTTGTGTTAGTGTTGAAAAATCACTTTTCGCACTTGTGTTGGAGCAGGAAACCACTTTTGCACTTGTATTGGTGTGGAAAAAACACTTTTTGAACTTGTGTTAGTGTTGAAAAACCACTTTTCGCACTTGTGTTAGTGTTGAAAAACCACTTTTCGCACTTGTGTTGGTGCAGGAAACCACTTTTGCACTTGTATTAGTGTGGAAAAAACACTTTTCGCACTAGTGTTAGTGTTGAAAAACCACTTTTCGCACTTGTGTTAGTGTTGAAAAACCACTTTTCGCACTTGTGTTGGTGCAGGAAACCACTTTTGCACTTGTATTAGTGTGGAAAAAACAGTTTTTGCACTTGTGATAGTGTTGAAAAACCACTTTTCGCACTTGTGTTAGTGTTGAAAAACCACTTTTCGCACTTGTGTTGGTGCAGGAAACCACTTTTGCACTTGTATTAGTGTGGAAAAACCACTTTTCGCACTTGTGTTAGTGTTGAAAAACCACTTTTCGCACTTGTATTAGTGTGGAAAAAACACTTTTTGCACTTGTGATAGTGTTGAAAAACCACTTTTCGCACTTGTGTTAGTCTTGAAAAACCACTTTTCGCACTTGTGTTGGTGCAGGAAGCCACTTTTGCACTTGTATTAGTGTGGAAAAACCACTTTTCGCACTTGTGTTAGTGTTGAAAAATCACTTTTCACACTTGTGTTGGTGCAGGAAACCACTTTTGCACTTGTATTAGTGTGGAAAAACCACTTTTCGCACTTGTGTTAGTGTTGAAAAACCACTTTTCGCACTTGTGTTCATGTTGAAAAACCACTTTTCGCACTTGTGTTGGTGCAGGAAACCACTTTTGCACTTGTATTCGTGTGGAAAAACCACTTTTTGCACTTGTGTTAGTGTTGAAAAACCACTTTTCGCACTTGTGTTAGTGTTGAAAAACCACTTTTCGCACTTGCGTTGGTGCAGGAAACCACTTTTGCACTTGTAATAGTGTGGAAAAACCACTTTTCGCACTTGTGTTAGTGTTGAAAAACCACTTTTCGCACTTGTGTTAGTGTTGAAAAAACACTTTTCCCACTTGTGTTAGTGTTGAAAAATCACTTTTCGCACTTGTGTTGGAGCAGGAAACCACTTTTGCACTTGTATTAGTGTGGAAAAAACACTTTTCGTACTTGTGTTAGTGTTGAAAAAACACTTTTCCCACTTGTGTTAGTGTTGAAAAATCACTTTTCGCACTTGTGTTGGAGCAGGAAACCACTTTTCGCACTTGTGTTAGTGTTGAAAAACCACTTTTCGCACTTGTATTAGTGTGGAAAACCACTTTTTGCACTTGTGATAGTGTTGAAAAACCACTTTTCGCACTTGTGTTAGTGTTGAAAAACCACTTTTCGCACTTGTGTTGGTGCAGGAAGCCACTTTTGCACTTGTATTAGTGTGGAAAAACCACTTTTCGCACTTGTGTTAGTGTTGAAAAACCACTTTTCGCACTTGTGTTAGTGTTGAAAAACCACTTTTCGCACTTGTGTTGGTGCAGGAAACCACTTTTGCACTTGTATTAGTGTGGAAAAAACAGTTTTTGCACTTGTGATAGTGTTGAAAAACCACTTTTCGCACTTGTGTTAGTGTTGAAAAACCACTTTTCGCACTTGTGTTGGTGCAGGAAACCACTTTTGCACTTGTATTAGTGTGAAAAAAACAATTTTCGCACTTGTGTTAGTGTTGAAAAACCACTTTTCGCACTTGTGTTAGTGTTGAAAAACCCCTTTTCGCACTTGTGTTGGTGCAGGAAACTACTTTTGCACTTGTATTAGTGTGGAAAAAACACTTTTCGCACTTGTGTTAGTGTTGAAAAACCACTTTTCGCACTTGTGTTAGTGTTGAAAAACCACTTTTCGCACTTGTGTTGATGCAGTAAACCACTTTTGCACTTGTATTAGTGTGGAAAAACTACTTTTCGCACTTGTGTTAGTGTTGAAAAACCAGTTTTCGCACTTGTGTTAGTGTTGAAAAACCACTTTTCGCACTTGTGTTGGTGCAGGAAACCACTTTTGCACTTGTATTAGTGTGGAAAAAACACTTTTTGCACTTGTGATAGTGTTGAAAAACCACTTTTCGCACTTGTGTTAGTGTTGAAAAAGCACTTTTCGCACTTGTGTTGGTGCAGGAAACCACTTTTGCACTTGTATTAGTGTGGAAAAACCACTTTTCGCACTTGTGTTAGTGTTGAAAAACCACTTTTCGCACTTGTATTAGTGTGGAAAAAACACTTTTTGCACTTGTGATAGTGTTGAAAAACCACTTTTCGCACTTGTGTTAGTCTTGAAAAACCACTTTTCGCACTTGTGTTGGTGCAGGAAGCCACTTTTGCACTTGTATTAGTGTGGAAAAACCACTTTTTGCACTTGTGTTAGTGTTGAAAAATCACTTTTCGCACTTGTGTTGGTGCAGGAAACCACTTTTGCACTTGTATTAGTGTGGAAAAACCACTTTTCGCACTTGTGTTAGTGTTGAAAAACCACTTTTTGCACTTGTGTTAGTGTTGAAAAACCACGTTTCGCACTTGTGTTAGTGCAGGAAACCACTTTTGCACTTGTATTCGTGTGGAAAAATCACTTTTCGCACTTGTGTTAGTGTTGAAAAACCACTTTTCGCACTTGTGTTAGTGTTGAAAAACCACTTTTCGCACTTGTGTTGGTGCAGGAAACCACTTTTCGCACTTGTATTAGTGTGGAAAAAACACTTTTTGCACTTGTGATAGTGTTGAAAAACCACTTTTCGCACTTGTGTTAGTCTTGAAAAACCACTTTTCGCACTTGTGTTGGTGCAGGAAGCCACTTTTGCACTTGTATTAGTGTGGAAAAACCTCTTTTCGCACTTGTGTTAGTGTTGAAAAATCACTTTTCGCACTTGTGTTGGTGCAGGAAACCACTTTTGCACTTGTATTAGTGTGGAAAAACCACTTTTCGCACTTGTGTTAGTGTTGAAAAACCACTTTTTGCACTTGTGTTAGTGTTGAAAAACCACTTTTCGCACTTGTGTTGGTGCAGGAAACCACTTTTGCACTTGTATTCGTGTGGAAAAATCACTTTTCGCACTTGTATTAGTGTGGAAAAAACACTTTTCGCACTTGTGATAGTGTTGAAAAACCACTTTTCGCACTTGTGTTAGTGTTGAAAAACCACTTTTCGCACTTGTGTTGGTGCAGGAATCCACTTTTGCACTTGTATTAGTGTGGAAAAACCACTTTTCGCACTTGTGTTAGTGTTGAAAAACCACTTTTCGCACTTGTGTTAGTGTTGAAAAACCACTTTTCGCACTTGTGTTGGTGCAGGAAACCACTTTTGCACTTGTATTAGTGTGGAAAAAACAGTTTTTGCACTTGTGATAGTGTTGAAAAACCACTTTTCGCACTTGTGTTAGTGTTGAAAAACCACTTTTCGCACTTGTGTTGGTGCAGGAAACCACTTTTGCACTTGTATTAGTGTGGAAAAACCACTTTTCGCACTTGTGTTAGTGTTGAAAAACCACTTTTCGCACTTGTATTAGTGTGGAAAAAACACTTTTTGCACTTGTGATAGTGTTGAAAAACCACTTTTCGCACTTGTGTTAGTCTTGAAAAACCACTTTTCGCACTTGTGTTGGTGCAGGAAGCCACTTTTGCACTTGTATTAGTGTGGAAAAACCACTTTTCGCACTTGTGTTAGTGTTGAAAAATCACTTTTCACACTTGTGTTGGTGCAGGAAACCACTTTTGCACTTGTATTAGTGTGGAAAAACCACTTTTCGCACTTGTGTTAGTGTTGAAAAACCACTTTTCGCACTTGTGTTCATGTTGAAAAACCACTTTTCGCACTTGTGTTGGTGCAGGAAACCACTTTTGCACTTGTATTCGTGTGGAAAAACCACTTTTTGCACTTGTGTTAGTGTTGAAAAACCACTTTTCGCACTTGTGTTAGTGTTGAAAAACCACTTTTCGCACTTGCGTTGGTGCAGGAAACCACTTTTGCACTTGTATTCGTGTGGAAAAACCACTTTTTGCACTTGTGTTAGTGTTGAAAAACCACTTTTCGCACTTGTGTTAGTGTTGAAAAACCACTTTTCGCACTTGCGTTGGTGCAGGAAACCACTTTTGCACTTGTAATAGTGTGGAAAAACCACTTTTCGCACTTGTGTTAGTGTTGAAAAACCACTTTTCGCACTTGTGTTAGTGTTGAAAAATCACTTTTCGCACTTGTGTTGGAGCAGGAAACCACTTTTGCACTTGTATTAGTGTGGAAAAAACACTTTTCGTACTTGTGTTAGTGTTGAAAAAACACTTTTCCCACTTGTGTTAGTGTTGAAAAATCACTTTTCGCACTTGTGTTGGAGCAGGAAACCACTTTTGCACTTGTATTAGTGTGGAAAAACCACTTTTCGCACTTGTGTTAGTGTTGAAAAACCACTTTTCGCACTTGTATTAGTGTGGAAAACCACTTTTTGCACTTGTGATAGTGTTGAAAAACCACTTTTCGCACTTGTGTTAGTGTTGAAAAACCACTTTTCGCACTTGTGTTGGTGCAGGAAGCCACTTTTGCACTTGTATTAGTGTGGAAAAACCACTTTTCGCACTTGTGTTAGTGTTGAAAAACCACTTTTCGCACTTGTGTTAGTGTTGAAAAACCACTTTTCGCACTTGTGTTGGTGCAGGAAACCACTTTTGCACTTGTAATAGTGTGGAAAAACCACTTTTCGCACTTGTGTTAGTGTTGAAAAACCACTTTTCGCACTTGTGTTAGTGTTGAAAAACCACTTTTCCCACTTGTGTTAGTGTTGAAAAATCACTTTTCGCACTTGTGTTGGAGCAGGAAACCACTTTTGCACTTGTATTAGTGTGGAAAAACCACTTTTTGCACTTGTGTTAGTGTTGAAAAACCACTTTTCGCACTTGTGTTAGTGTTGAAAAACCACTTTTCGCACTTGTGTTAGTGTTGAAAAATCACTTTTCGCACTTGTGTTGGTGCAGGAAACCACTTTTGCACTTGTATTAGTGTGGAAAAACCACTTTTTGCACTTGTGTTAGTGTTGAAAAACCACTTTTCGCACTTGTGTTAGTGTTGAAAAACCACTTTTCGCACTTGTGTTGGTGCAGGAAACCACTTTTGCACTTGTAATAGTGTGGAAAAACCACTTTTCGCACTTGTGTTAGTGTTGAAAAACCACTTTTCGCACTTGTGTTAGTGTTGAAAAACCACTTTTCCCACTTGTGTTAGTGTTGAAAAATCACTTTTCGCACTTGTGTTGGAGCAGGAAACCACTTTTGCACTTGTATTAGTGTGGAAAAAACACTTTTCGTACTTGTGTTAGTGTTGAAAAATCACTTTTCGCACTTGTGTTGGTGCAGGAAACCACTTTTGCACTTGTATTAGTGTGGAAAAACCACTTTTCGCACTTGTGTTGGTGTTGAAATACCACTTTTCGCACTTGTGTTCGTGTTGAAAAACCACTTTTCGCACTTGTGTTGGTGCAGGAAACCACTTTTGCACTTGTATTCGTGTGGAAAAACCACTTTTTGCACTTGTGTTAGTGTTGAAAAACCACTTTTCGCACTTGTGTTGGAGCAGGAAACCACTTTTGCACTTGTATTAGTGTGGAAAAACCACTTTTCGCACTTGTGTTAGTGTTGAAAAATCACTTTTCGCACTTGTGTTGGTGCAGGAAACCACTTTTGCACTTGTATTAGTGTGGAAAAACCACTTTTTGCACTTGTGTTAGTGTTGAAAAACCACTTTTCGCACTTGTGTTGGTGCAGGAAACCACTTTTGCACTTGTAATAGTGTGGAAAAACCACTTTTCGCACTTGTGTTAGTGTTGAAAAACCACTTTTCGCACTTGTGTTAGTGTTGAAAAACCACTTTTCCCACTTGTGTTAGTGTTGAAAAATCACTTTTCGCACTTGTGTTGGAGCAGGAAACCACTTTTGCACTTGTATTAGTGTGGAAAAAACACTTTTCGTACTTGTGTTAGTGTTGAAAAACCACTTTTCGCACTTGTGTTAGTGTTGAAAAACCACTTTTCGCACTTGTGTTGGTGCAGGAAACCATTTTTGCACTTGTATTAGTGTGGAAAAAACACTTTTCGCACTTGTGTTAGTGTTGAAAAACCACTTTTCGCACTTGTGTTGGTGCAGGAAACCACTTTTGCACTTGTATTAGTGTGGAAAAAACACTTTTCGCACTAGTGTTATTGTTGAAAAACGACTTTTTGCACTTGTGTTAGTGTTGAAAAACCACTTTTCGCACTTGTGTTGGTGCAGGAAACCACTTTTGCACTTGTATTATTGTGGAAAAACCACTTTTCGCACTTGATTTAGTGTTGAAAAACCACTTTTCGCACTTGTGTTAGTGTTGAAAAACCACTTTTCGCACTTGTGTTGGTGTTGAAAAACCACTTTTCGCACTTGTGTTAGTGTTGAAAAACCACTTTTTGCACTTGTGTTAGTGTTGGAAAACCACTTTTCGCACTTGTGTTGGTGCAGGAAACCACTTTTGCACTTGTATTATTGTGGAAAAACCACTTTTCGCACTTGTTTTAGTGTTGAAAAACCACTTTTCGCACTTGTGTTAGTGTTGAAAAACCACTTTTCGCACTTGTGTTGGTGCAGGAAACCACTTTTGCACTTGTATTAGTGTGGAAAAAACACTTTTCGCACTTGTGTTAGTGTTGAAAAACCACTTTTTGCACTTGTGATAGTGTTGAAAAACCACTTTTCGCACTTGTGTTAGTGTTGAAAAACCACTTTTCGCACTTGTGTTGGTGCAGGAAACCACTTTTGCACTTGTATTAGTGTGGAAAAAACACTTTTCGCACTTGTGTTAGTGTTGACAAACCACTTTTTGCACTTGTGTTAGTCCTGAAAAACCACTTTTCGCACTTGTGTTGGTGCAGGAAGCCACTTTTGCACTTGTATTAGTGTGGAAAAACCACTTTTCGCACTTGTGTTAGTGTTGAAAAATCACTTTTCGCACTTGTGTTGGTGCAGGAAACCACTTTTGCACTTGTATTAGTGTGGAAAAACCACTTTTCGCACTTGTGTTAGTGTTGAAAAACCACTTTTCGCACTTGTGTTAGTGTTGAAAAACCACTTATCGCACTTGTGTTGGTGCAGGAAACCACTTTTGCACTTGTATTCTTGTGGAAAAACCACTTTTCGCACTTGTGTTAGTGTTGAAAAACCACTTTTCGCACTTGTGTTAGTGTTGAAAAACCACTTTTCGCACTTGTGTTGGTGCAGGAAACCACTTTTGCACTTGTAATAGTGTGGAAAAACCACTTTTCGCACTTGTGTTAGTGTTGAAAAACCACTTTTCGCACTTGTGTTAGTGTTGAAAAACCACTTTTCGCACTTGTGTTGGTGCAGGAAACAACTTTTGCACTTGTGTTAGTGTGGAAAAAACACTTTTCGCACTTGTGTTAGTGTTGAAAAACCACTTTTCGCACTTGTGTTAGTGTTGAAAAACCACTTTTCGCACTTGTGTTGGTGCAGGAAACCACTTTTGCACTTGTATTAGTGTGGAAAAACCACTTTTCGCACTTGTGTTAGTGTTGAAAAACCACTTTTCGCACTTGTGTTAGTGTTGAAAAACCACTTTTCGCACTTGTGTTGGTGCAGGAAACCACTTTTGCACTTGTATTAGTGTGGAAAAAACACTTTTTGCACTTGTGATAGTGTTGAAAAACCACTTTTCGCACTTGTATTAGTGTGGAAAAAACACTTTTTGCACTTGTGATAGTGTTGAAAAACCACTTTTCGCACTTGTGTTAGTGTTGAAAAACCACTTTTCGCACTTGTGTTGGTGCAGGAATCCACTTTTGCACTTGTATTAGTGTGGAAAAACCACTTTTCGCACTTGTGTTAGTGTTGAAAAACCACTTTTCGCACTTGTGTTAGTGTTGAAAAACCACTTTTCGCACTTGTGTTGGTGCAGGAAACCACTTTTGCACTTGTATTAGTGTGGAAAAAACAGTTTTTGCACTTGTGATAGTGTTGAAAAACCACTTTTCGCACTTGTGTTAGTGTTGAAAAACCACTTTTCGCACTTGTGTTGGTGCAGGAAACCACTTTTGCACTTGTATTAGTGTGGAAAAACCACTTTTCGCACTTGTGTTAGTGTTGAAAAACCACTTTTCGCACTTGTATTAGTGTGGAAAAAACACTTTTTGCACTTGTGATAGTGTTGAAAAACCACTTTTCGCACTTGTGTTCATGTTGAAAAACCACTTTTCGCACTTGTGTTGGTGCAGGAAACCACTTTTGCACTTGTATTCGTGTGGAAAAACCACTTTTTGCACTTGTGTTAGTGTTGAAAAACCACTTTTCGCACTTGTGTTAGTGTTGAAAAACCACTTTTCGCACTTGCGTTGGTGCAGGAAACCACTTTTGCACTTGTAATAGTGTGGAAAAACCACTTTTCGCACTTGTGTTAGTGTTGAAAAACCACTTTTCGCACTTGTGTTAGTGTTGAAAAAACACTTTTCCCACTTGTGTTAGTGTTGAAAAATCACTTTTCGCACTTGTGTTGGAGCAGGAAACCACTTTTGCACTTGTATTAGTGTGGAAAAAACACTTTTCGTACTCGTGTTAGTGTTGAAAAAACACTTTTCCCACTTGTGTTAGTGTTGAAAAATCACTTTTCGCACTTGTGTTGGAGCAGGAAACCACTTTTCGCACTTGTGTTAGTGTTGAAAAACCACTTTTCGCACTTGTATTAGTGTGGAAAACCACTTTTTGCACTTGTGATAGTGTTGAAAAACCACTTTTCGCACTTGTGTTAGTGTTGAAAAACCACTTTTCGCACTTGTGTTGGTGCAGGAAGCCACTTTTGCACTTGTATTAGTGTGGAAAAACCACTTTTCGCACTTGTGTTAGTGTTGAAAAACCACTTTTCGCACTTGTGTTAGTGTTGAAAAACCACTTTTCGCACTTGTGTTGGTGCAGGAAACCACTTTTGCACTTGTATTAGTGTGGAAAAAACAGTTTTTGCACTTGTGATAGTGTTGAAAAACCACTTTTCGCACTTGTGTTAGTGTTGAAAAACCACTTTTCGCACTTGTGTTGGTGCAGGAAACCACTTTTGCACTTGTATTAGTGTGAAAAAAACAATTTTCGCACTTGTGTTAGTGTTGAAAAACCACTTTTCGCACTTGTGTTAGTGTTGAAAAACCACTTTTCCCACTTGTGTTAGTGTTGAAAAATCACTTTTCGCACTTGTGTTGGAGCAGGAAACCACTTTTGCACTTGTATTAGTGTGGAAAAAACACTTTTCGTACTTGTGTTAGTGTTGAAAAACCACTTTTCGCACTTGTGTTAGTGTTGAAAAACCCCTTTTCGCACTTGTGTTGGTGCAGGAAACTACTTTTGCACTTGTATTAGTGTGGAAAAAACACTTTTCGCACTTGTGTTAGTGTTGAAAAACCACTTTTCGCACTTGTGTTAGTGTTGAAAAACCACTTTTCGCACTTGTGTTGATGCAGTAAACCACTTTTGCACTTGTATTAGTGTGGAAAAACTACTTTTCGCACTTGTGTTAGTGTTGAAAAACCAGTTTTCGCACTTGTGTTAGTGTTGAAAAACCACTTTTCGCACTTGTGTTGGTGCAGGAAACCACTTTTGCACTTGTATTAGTGTGGAAAAAACACTTTTTGCACTTGTGATAGTGTTGAAAAACCACTTTTCGCACTTGTGTTAGTGTTGAAAAAGCACTTTTCGCACTTGTGTTGGTGCAGGAAACCACTTTTGCACTTGTATTAGTGTGGAAAAACCACTTTTCGCACTTGTGTTAGTGTTGAAAAACCACTTTTCGCACTTGTATTAGTGTGGAAAAAACACTTTTTGCACTTGTGATAGTGTTGAAAAACCAGTTTTCGCACTTGTGTTAGTCTTGAAAAACCACTTTTCGCACTTGTGTTGGTGCAGGAAGCCACTTTTGCACTTGTATTAGTGTGGAAAAACCTCTTTTCGCACTTGTGTTAGTGTTGAAAAATCACTTTTCGCACTTGTGTTGGTGCAGGAAACCACTTTTGCACTTGTATTAGTGTGGAAAAACCACTTTTCGCACTTGTGTTAGTGTTGAAAAACCACTTTTTGCACTTGTGTTAGTGTTGAAAAACCACTTTTCGCACTTGTGTTGGTGCAGGAAACCACTTTTGCACTTGTATTCGTGTGGAAAAATCACTTTTCGCACTTGTGTTAGTGTTGAAAAACCACTTTTCGCACTTGTGTTAGTGTTGAAAAACCACTTTTCGCACTTGTGTTGGTGCAGGAAACCACTTTTGCACTTGTAATAGTGTGGAAAAACCACTTTTCACACTTGGGTTAGTGTTGAAAAACCACTTTTCGCACTTGTGTTAGTGTTGAAAAACCACTTTTCGCACTTGTGTTAGTGTTGAAAAATCACTTTTCGCACTTGTGTTGGAGCAGGAAACCACTTTTGCACTTGTATTGGTGTGGAAAAAACACTTTTCGAACTTGTGTTAGTGTTGAAAAACCACTTTTCGCACTTGTGTTAGTGTTGAAAAACCACTTTTCGCACTTGTGTTGGTGCAGGAAACCACTTTTGCACTTGTATTAGTGTGGAAAAAACACTTTTCGCACTAGTGTTAGTGTTGAAAAACCACTTTTCGCACTTGTGTTAGTGTTGAAAAACCACTTTTCGCACTTGTGTTGGTGCAGGAAACCACTTTTGCACTTGTATTAGTGTGGAAAAAACAGTTTTTGCACTTGTGATAGTGTTGAAAAACCACTTTTCGCACTTGTGTTAGTGTTGAAAAACCACTTTTCGCACTTGTGTTGGTGCAGGAAACCACTTTTGCACTTGTATTAGTGTGGAAAAACCACTTTTCGCACTTGTGTTAGTGTTGAAAAACCACTTTTCGCACTTGTATTAGTGTGGAAAAAACACTTTTTGCACTTGTGATAGTGTTGAAAAACCACTTTTCGCACTTGTGTTAGTCTTGAAAAACCACTTTTCGCACTTGTGTTGGTGCAGGAAGCCACTTTTGCACTTGTATTAGTGTGGAAAAACCACTTTTCGCACTTGTGTTAGTGTTGAAAAATCACTTTTCACACTTGTGTTGGTGCAGGAAACCACTTTTGCACTTGTATTAGTGTGGAAAAACCACTTTTCGCACTTGTGTTAGTGTTGAAAAACCACTTTTCGCACTTGTGTTCATGTTGAAAAACCACTTTTCGCACTTGTGTTGGTGCAGGAAACCACTTTTGCACTTGTATTCGTGTGGAAAAACCACTTTTTGCACTTGTGTTAGTGTTGAAAAACCACTTTTCGCACTTGTGTTAGTGTTGAAAAACCACTTTTCGCACTTGCGTTGGTGCAGGAAACCACTTTTGCACTTGTAATAGTGTGGAAAAACCACTTTTCGCACTTGTGTTAGTGTTGAAAAACCACTTTTCGCACTTGTGTTAGTGTTGAAAAAACTCTTTTCCCACTTGTGTTAGTGTTGAAAAATCACTTTTCGCACTTGTGTTGGAGCAGGAAACCACTTTTGCACTTGTATTAGTGTGGAAAAAACACTTTTCGTACTTGTGTTAGTGTTGAAAAAACACTTTTCCCACTTGTGTTAGTGTTGAAAAATCACTTTTCGCACTTGTGTTGGAGCAGGAAACCACTTTTCGCACTTGTGTTAGTGTTGAAAAACCACTTTTCGCACTTGTATTAGTGTGGAAAACCACTTTTTGCACTTGTGATAGTGTTGAAAAACCACTTTTCGCACTTGTGTTAGTGTTGAAAAACCACTTTTCGCACTTGTGTTGGTGCAGGAAGCCACTTTTGCACTTGTATTAGTGTGGAAAAACCACTTTTCGCACTTGTGTTAGTGTTGAAAAACCACTTTTCGCACTTGTGTTAGTGTTGAAAAACCACTTTTCGCACTTGTGTTGGTGCAGGAAACCACTTTTGCACTTGTATTAGTGTGGAAAAAACAGTTTTTGCACTTGTGATAGTGTTGAAAAACCACTTTTCGCACTTGTGTTAGTGTTGAAAAACCACTTTTCGCACTTGTGTTGGTGCAGGAAACCACTTTTGCACTTGTATTAGTGTGAAAAAAACAATTTTCGCACTTGTGTTAGTGTTGAAAAACCACTTTTCGCACTTGTGTTAGTGTTGAAAAACCCCTTTTCGCACTTGTGTTGGTGCAGGAAACTACTTTTGCACTTGTATTAGTGTGGAAAAAACACTTTTCGCACTTGTGTTAGTGTTGAAAAACCACTTTTCGCACTTGTGTTAGTGTTGAAAAACCACTTTTCGCACTTGTGTTGATGCAGTAAACCACTTTTGCACTTGTATTAGTGTGGAAAAACTACTTTTCGCACTTGTGTTAGTGTTGAAAAACCAGTTTTCGCACTTGTGTTAGTGTTGAAAAACCACTTTTCGCACTTGTGTTGGTGCAGGAAACCACTTTTGCACTTGTATTAGTGTGGAAAAAACACTTTTTGCACTTGTGATAGTGTTGAAAAACCACTTTTCGCACTTGTGTTAGTGTTGAAAAAGCACTTTTCGCACTTGTGTTGGTGCAGGAAACCACTTTTGCACTTGTATTAGTGTGGAAAAACCACTTTTCGCACTTGTGTTAGTGTTGAAAAACCACTTTTCGCACTTGTATTAGTGTGGAAAAAACACTTTTTGCACTTGTGATAGTGTTGAAAAACCACTTTTCGCACTTGTGTTAGTCTTGAAAAACCACTTTTCGCACTTGTGTTGGTGCAGGAAGCCACTTTTGCACTTGTATTAGTGTGGAAAAACCACTTTTTGCACTTGTGTTAGTGTTGAAAAATCACTTTTTGCACTTGTGTTGGTGCAGGAAACCACTTTTGCACTTGTATTAGTGTGGAAAAACCACTTTTCGCACTTGTGTTAGTGTTGAAAAACCACTTTTTGCACTTGTGTTAGTGTTGAAAAACCACGTTTCGCACTTGTGTTAGTGCAGGAAACCACTTTTGCACTTGTATTCGTGTGGAAAAATCACTTTTCGCACTTGTGTTAGTGTTGAAAAACCACTTTTCGCACTTGTGTTAGTGTTGAAAAACCACTTTTCGCACTTGTGTTGGTGCAGGAAACCACTTTTCGCACTTGTATTAGTGTGGAAAAAACACTTTTTGCACTTGTGATAGTGTTGAAAAACCACTTTTCGCACTTGTGTTAGTCTTGAAAAACCACTTTTCGCACTTGTGTTGGTGCAGGAAGCCACTTTTGCACTTGTATTAGTGTGGAAAAACCTCTTTTCGCACTTGTGTTAGTGTTGAAAAATCACTTTTCGCACTTGTGTTGGTGCAGGAAACCACTTTTGCACTTGTATTAGTGTGGAAAAACCACTTTTCGCACTTGTGTTAGTGTTGAAAAACCACTTTTTGCACTTGTGTTAGTGTTGAAAAACCACTTTTCGCACTTGTGTTGGTGCAGGAAACCACTTTTGCACTTGTATTCGTGTGGAAAAATCACTTTTCGCACTTGTATTAGTGTGGAAAAAACACTTTTCGCACTTGTGATAGTGTTGAAAAACCACTTTTCGCACTTGTGTTAGTGTTGAAAAACCACTTTTCGCACTTGTGTTGGTGCAGGAATCCACTTTTGCACTTGTATTAGTGTGGAAAAACCACTTTTCGCACTTGTGTTAGTGTTGAAAAACCACTTTTCGCACTTGTGTTAGTGTTGAAAAACCACTTTTCGCACTTGTGTTGGTGCAGGAAACCACTTTTGCACTTGTATTAGTGTGGAAAAAACAGTTTTTGCACTTGTGATAGTGTTGAAAAACCACTTTTCGCACTTGTGTTAGTGTTGAAAAACCACTTTTCGCACTTGTGTTGGTGCAGGAAACCACTTTTGCACTTGTATTAGTGTGGAAAAACCACTTTTCGCACTTGTGTTAGTGTTGAAAAACCACTTTTCGCACTTGTATTAGTGTGGAAAAAACACTTTTTGCACTTGTGATAGTGTTGAAAAACCACTTTTCGCACTTGTGTTAGTCTTGAAAAACCACTTTTCGCACTTGTGTTGGTGCAGGAAGCCACTTTTGCACTTGTATTAGTGTGGAAAAACCACTTTTCGCACTTGTGTTAGTGTTGAAAAATCACTTTTCACACTTGTGTTGGTGCAGGAAACCACTTTTGCACTTGTATTAGTGTGGAAAAACCACTTTTCGCACTTGTGTTAGTGTTGAAAAACCACTTTTCGCACTTGTGTTCATGTTGAAAAACCACTTTTCGCACTTGTGTTGGTGCAGGAAACCACTTTTGCACTTGTATTCGTGTGGAAAAACCACTTTTTGCACTTGTGTTAGTGTTGAAAAACCACTTTTCGCACTTGTGTTAGTGTTGAAAAACCACTTTTCGCACTTGCGTTGGTGCAGGAAACCACTTTTGCACTTGTAATAGTGTGGAAAAACCACTTTTCGCACTTGTGTTAGTGTTGAAAAACCACTTTTCGCACTTGTGTTAGTGTTGAAAAAACACTTTTCCCACTTGTGTTAGTGTTGAAAAATCACTTTTCGCACTTGTGTTGGAGCAGGAAACCACTTTTGCACTTGTATTAGTGTGGAAAAAACACTTTTCGTACTTGTGTTAGTGTTGAAAAAACACTTTTCCCACTTGTGTTAGTGTTGAAAAATCACTTTTCGCACTTGTGTTGGAGCAGGAAACCACTTTTGCACTTGTATTAGTGTGGAAAAACCACTTTTCGCACTTGTGTTAGTGTTGAAAAACCACTTTTCGCACTTGTATTAGTGTGGAAAACCACTTTTTGCACTTGTGATAGTGTTGAAAAACCACTTTTCGCACTTGTGTTAGTGTTGAAAAACCACTTTTCGCACTTGTGTTGGTGCAGGAAGCCACTTTTGCACTTGTATTAGTGTGGAAAAACCACTTTTCGCACTTGTGTTAGTGTTGAAAAACCACTTTTCGCACTTGTGTTAGTGTTGAAAAACCACTTTTCGCACTTGTGTTGGTGCAGGAAACCACTTTTGCACTTGTATTAGTGTGGAAAAAACAGTTTTTGCACTTGTGATAGTGTTGAAAAACCACTTTTCGCACTTGTGTTAGTGTTGAAAAACCACTTTTCGCACTTGTGTTGGTGCAGGAAACCACTTTTGCACTTGTATTAGTGTGAAAAAAACAATTTTCGCACTTGTGTTAGTGTTGAAAAACCACTTTTCGCACTTGTGTTAGTGTTGAAAAACCCCTTTTCGCACTTGTGTTGGTGCAGGAAACTACTTTTGCACTTGTATTAGTGTGGAAAAAACACTTTTCGCACTTGTGTTAGTGTTGAAAAACCACTTTTCGCACTTGTGTTAGTGTTGAAAAACCACTTTTCGCACTTGTGTTGATGCAGTAAACCACTTTTGCACTTGTATTAGTGTGGAAAAACTACTTTTCGCACTTGTGTTAGTGTTGAAAAACCAGTTTTCGCACTTGTGTTAGTGTTGAAAAACCACTTTTCGCACTTGTGTTGGTGCAGGAAACCACTTTTGCACTTGTATTAGTGTGGAAAAAACACTTTTTGCACTTGTGATAGTGTTGAAAAACCACTTTTCGCACTTGTGTTAGTGTTGAAAAAGCACTTTTCGCACTTGTGTTGGTGCAGGAAACCACTTTTGCACTTGTATTAGTGTGGAAAAACCACTTTTCGCACTTGTGTTAGTGTTGAAAAACCACTTTTCGCACTTGTATTAGTGTGGAAAAAACACTTTTTGCACTTGTGATAGTGTTGAAAAACCACTTTTCGCACTTGTGTTAGTCTTGAAAAACCACTTTTCGCACTTGTGTTGGTGCAGGAAGCCACTTTTGCACTTGTATTAGTGTGGAAAAACCACTTTTTGCACTTGTGTTAGTGTTGAAAAATCACTTTTCGCACTTGTGTTGGTGCAGGAAACCACTTTTGCACTTGTATTAGTGTGGAAAAACCACTTTTCGCACTTGTGTTAGTGTTGAAAAACCACTTTTTGCACTTGTGTTAGTGTTGAAAAACCACGTTTCGCACTTGTGTTAGTGCAGGAAACCACTTTTGCACTTGTATTCGTGTGGAAAAATCACTTTTCGCACTTGTGTTAGTGTTGAAAAACCACTTTTCGCACTTGTGTTAGTGTTGAAAAACCACTTTTCGCACTTGTGTTGGTGCAGGAAACCACTTTTCGCACTTGTATTAGTGTGGAAAAAACACTTTTTGCACTTGTGATAGTGTTGAAAAACCACTTTTCGCACTTGTGTTAGTCTTGAAAAACCACTTTTCGCACTTGTGTTGGTGCAGGAAGCCACTTTTGCACTTGTATTAGTGTGGAAAAACCTCTTTTCGCACTTGTGTTAGTGTTGAAAAATCACTTTTCGCACTTGTGTTGGTGCAGCAAACCACTTTTGCACTTGTATTAGTGTGGAAAAACCACTTTTCGCACTTGTGTTAGTGTTGAAAAACCACTTTTTGCACTTGTGTTAGTGTTGAAAAACCACTTTTCGCACTTGTGTTGGTGCAGGAAACCACTTTTGCACTTGTATTCGTGTGGAAAAATCACTTTTCGCACTTGTGTTAGTGTTGAAAAACCACTTTTCGCACTTGTGTTAGTGTTGAAAAACCACTTTTCGCACTTGTGTTGGTGCAGGAAACCACTTTTGCACTTGTAATAGTGTGGAAAAACCACTTTTCACACTTGGGTTAGTGTTGAAAAACCACTTTTCGCACTTGTGTTAGTGTTGAAAAACCACTTTTCGCACTTGTGTTAGTGTTGAAAAATCACTTTTCGCACTTGTGTTGGAGCAGGAAACCACTTTTGCACTTGTATTGGTGTGGAAAAAACACTTTTCGTACTTGTGTTAGTGTTGAAAAACCACTTTTCGCACTTGTGTTAGTGTTGAAAAACCACTTTTCGCACTTGTGTTGGTGCAGGAAACCACTTTTGCACTTGTATTAGTGTGGAAAAAACACTTTTCGCACTAGTGTTAGTGTTGAAAAACCACTTTTTGCACTTGTGTTAGTGTTGAAAAACCACTTTTCGCACTTGTGTTGGTGCAGGGAACCACTTTTGCACTTGTATTAGTGTGGAAAAAACACTTTTCGCACTAGTGTTAGTGTTGAAAAACCACTTTTCGCACTTGTGTTAGTGTTGAAAAACCACTTTTTGCACTTGTGTTGGTGCAGGAAACAACTTTTGCACTTGTATTAGTGTGGAAAAACCACTTTTCGCACTTGTGTTAGTGTTGAAAAACCACTTTTCGCACTTGTGTTCGTGTTGAAAAACCACTTTTCGCACTTGTGTTGGTGCAGGAAACCACTTTTGCACTTGTATTCGTGTGGAAAAAACAGTTTTTGCACTTGTGATAGTGTTGAAAAACCACTTTTCGCACTTGTGTTAGTGTTGAAAAACCACTTTTCGCACTTGTGTTGGTGCAGGAAACCACTTTTGCACTTGTATTAGTGTGAAAAAAACAATTTTCGCACTTGTGTTAGTGTTGAAAAACCACTTTTCGCACTTGTGTTAGTGTTGAAAAACCCCTTTTCGCACTTGTGTTGGTGCAGGAAACTACTTTTGCACTTGTATTAGTGTGGAAAAAACACTTTTCGCACTTGTGTTAGTGTTGAAAAACCACTTTTCGCACTTGTGTTAGTGTTGAAAAACCACTTTTCGCACTTGTGTTGATGCAGTAAACCACTTTTGCACTTGTATTAGTGTGGAAAAACTACTTTTCGCACTTGTGTTAGTGTTGAAAAACCAGTTTTCGCACTTGTGTTAGTGTTGAAAAACCACTTTTCGCACTTGTGTTGGTGCAGGAAACCACTTTTGCACTTGTATTAGTGTGGAAAAAACACTTTTTGCACTTGTGATAGTGTTGAAAAACCACTTTTCGCACTTGTGTTAGTGTTGAAAAAGCACTTTTCGCACTTGTGTTGGTGCAGGAAACCACTTTTGCACTTGTATTAGTGTGGAAAAACCACTTTTCGCACTTGTGTTAGTGTTGAAAAACCACTTTTCGCACTTGTATTAGTGTGGAAAAAACACTTTTTGCACTTGTGATAGTGTTGAAAAACCACTTTTCGCACTTGTGTTAGTCTTGAAAAACCACTTTTCGCACTTGTGTTGGTGCAGGAAGCCACTTTTGCACTTGTATTAGTGTGGAAAAACCACTTTTTGCACTTGTGTTAGTGTTGAAAAATCACTTTTCGCACTTGTGTTGGTGCAGGAAACCACTTTTGCACTTGTATTAGTGTGGAAAAACCACTTTTCGCACTTGTGTTAGTGTTGAAAAACCACTTTTTGCACTTGTGTTAGTGTTGAAAAACCACGTTTCGCACTTGTGTTAGTGCAGGAAACCACTTTTGCACTTGTATTCGTGTGGAAAAATCACTTTTCGCACTTGTGTTAGTGTTGAAAAACCACTTTTCGCACTTGTGTTAGTGTTGAAAAACCACTTTTCGCACTTGTGTTGGTGCAGGAAACCACTTTTCGCACTTGTATTAGTGTGGAAAAAACACTTTTTGCACTTGTGATAGTGTTGAAAAACCACTTTTCGCACTTGTGTTAGTCTTGAAAAACCACTTTTCGCACTTGTGTTGGTGCAGGAAGCCACTTTTGCACTTGTATTAGTGTGGAAAAACCTCTTTTCGCACTTGTGTTAGTGTTGAAAAATCACTTTTCGCACTTGTGTTGGTGCAGGAAACCACTTTTGCACTTGTATTAGTGTGGAAAAACCACTTTTCGCACTTGTGTTAGTGTTGAAAAACCACTTTTTGCACTTGTGTTAGTGTTGAAAAACCACTTTTCGCACTTGTGTTGGTGCAGGAAACCACTTTTGCACTTGTATTAGTGTGAAAAAAACAATTTTCGCACTTGTGTTAGTGTTGAAAAACCACTTTTCGCACTTGTGTTAGTGTTGAAAAACCCCTTTTCGCACTTGTGTTGGTGCAGGAAACTACTTTTGCACTTGTATTAGTGTGGAAAAAACACTTTTCGCACTTGTGTTAGTGTTGAAAAACCACTTTTCGCACTTGTGTTAGTGTTGAAAAACCACTTTTCGCACTTGTGTTGATGCAGTAAACCACTTTTGCACTTGTATTAGTGTGGAAAAACTACTTTTCGCACTTGTGTTAGTGTTGAAAAACCAGTTTTCGCACTTGTGTTAGTGTTGAAAAACCACTTTTCGCACTTGTGTTGGTGCAGGAAACCACTTTTGCACTTGTATTAGTGTGGAAAAAACACTTTTTGCACTTGTGATAGTGTTGAAAAACCACTTTTCGCACTTGTGTTAGTGTTGAAAAAGCACTTTTCGCACTTGTGTTGGTGCAGGAAACCACTTTTGCACTTGTATTAGTGTGGAAAAACCACTTTTCGCACTTGTGTTAGTGTTGAAAAACCACTTTTCGCACTTGTATTAGTGTGGAAAAAACACTTTTTGCACTTGTGATAGTGTTGAAAAACCACTTTTCGCACTTGTGTTAGTCTTGAAAAACCACTTTTCGCACTTGTGTTGGTGCAGGAAGCCACTTTTGCACTTGTATTAGTGTGGAAAAACCACTTTTTGCACTTGTGTTAGTGTTGAAAAATCACTTTTCGCACTTGTGTTGGTGCAGGAAACCACTTTTGCACTTGTATTAGTGTGGAAAAACCACTTTTCGCACTTGTGTTAGTGTTGAAAAACCACTTTTTGCACTTGTGTTAGTGTTGAAAAACCACGTTTCGCACTTGTGTTAGTGCAGGAAACCACTTTTGCACTTGTATTCGTGTGGAAAAATCACTTTTCGCACTTGTGTTAGTGTTGAAAAACCACTTTTCGCACTTGTGTTAGTGTTGAAAAACCACTTTTCGCACTTGTGTTGGTGCAGGAAACCACTTTTCGCACTTGTATTAGTGTGGAAAAAACACTTTTTGCACTTGTGATAGTGTTGAAAAACCACTTTTCGCACTTGTGTTAGTCTTGAAAAACCACTTTTCGCACTTGTGTTGGTGCAGGAAGCCACTTTTGCACTTGTATTAGTGTGGAAAAACCTCTTTTCGCACTTGTGTTAGTGTTGAAAAATCACTTTTCGCACTTGTGTTGGTGCAGCAAACCACTTTTGCACTTGTATTAGTGTGGAAAAACCACTTTTCGCACTTGTGTTAGTGTTGAAAAACCACTTTTTGCACTTGTGTTAGTGTTGAAAAACCACTTTTCGCACTTGTGTTGGTGCAGGAAACCACTTTTGCACTTGTATTCGTGTGGAAAAATCACTTTTCGCACTTGTGTTAGTGTTGAAAAACCACTTTTCGCACTTGTGTTAGTGTTGAAAAACCACTTTTCGCACTTGTGTTGGTGCAGGAAACCACTTTTGCACTTGTAATAGTGTGGAAAAACCACTTTTCACACTTGGGTTAGTGTTGAAAAACCACTTTTCGCACTTGTGTTAGTGTTGAAAAACCACTTTTCGCACTTGTGTTAGTGTTGAAAAATCACTTTTCGCACTTGTGTTGGAGCAGGAAACCACTTTTGCACTTGTATTGGTGTGGAAAAAACACTTTTCGTACTTGTGTTAGTGTTGAAAAACCACTTTTCGCACTTGTGTTAGTGTTGAAAAACCACTTTTCGCACTTGTGTTGGTGCAGGAAACCACTTTTGCACTTGTATTAGTGTGGAAAAAACACTTTTCGCACTAGTGTTAGTGTTGAAAAACCACTTTTTGCACTTGTGTTAGTGTTGAAAAACCACTTTTCGCACTTGTGTTGGTGCAGGGAACCACTTTTGCACTTGTATTAGTGTGGAAAAAACACTTTTCGCACTAGTGTTAGTGTTGAAAAACCACTTTTCGCACTTGTGTTAGTGTTGAAAAACCACTTTTTGCACTTGTGTTGGTGCAGGAAACAACTTTTGCACTTGTATTAGTGTGGAAAAACCACTTTTCGCACTTGTGTTAGTGTTGAAAAACCACTTTTCGCACTTGTGTTCGTGTTGAAAAACCACTTTTCGCACTTGTGTTGGTGCAGGAAACCACTTTTGCACTTGTATTCGTGTGGAAAAAACAGTTTTTGCACTTGTGATAGTGTTGAAAAACCACTTTTCGCACTTGTGTTAGTGTTGAAAAACCACTTTTCGCACTTGTGTTGGTGCAGGAAACCACTTTTGCACTTGTATTAGTGTGAAAAAAACAATTTTCGCACTTGTGTTAGTGTTGAAAAACCACTTTTCGCACTTGTGTTAGTGTTGAAAAACCCCTTTTCGCACTTGTGTTGGTGCAGGAAACTACTTTTGCACTTGTATTAGTGTGGAAAAAACACTTTTCGCACTTGTGTTAGTGTTGAAAAACCACTTTTCGCACTTGTGTTAGTGTTGAAAAACCACTTTTCGCACTTGTGTTGATGCAGTAAACCACTTTTGCACTTGTATTAGTGTGGAAAAACTACTTTTCGCACTTGTGTTAGTGTTGAAAAACCAGTTTTCGCACTTGTGTTAGTGTTGAAAAACCACTTTTCGCACTTGTGTTGGTGCAGGAAACCACTTTTGCACTTGTATTAGTGTGGAAAAAACACTTTTTGCACTTGTGATAGTGTTGAAAAACCACTTTTCGCACTTGTGTTAGTGTTGAAAAAGCACTTTTCGCACTTGTGTTGGTGCAGGAAACCACTTTTGCACTTGTATTAGTGTGGAAAAACCACTTTTCGCACTTGTGTTAGTGTTGAAAAACCACTTTTCGCACTTGTATTAGTGTGGAAAAAACACTTTTTGCACTTGTGATAGTGTTGAAAAACCACTTTTCGCACTTGTGTTAGTCTTGAAAAACCACTTTTCGCACTTGTGTTGGTGCAGGAAGCCACTTTTGCACTTGTATTAGTGTGGAAAAACCACTTTTTGCACTTGTGTTAGTGTTGAAAAATCACTTTTCGCACTTGTGTTGGTGCAGGAAACCACTTTTGCACTTGTATTAGTGTGGAAAAACCACTTTTCGCACTTGTGTTAGTGTTGAAAAACCACTTTTTGCACTTGTGTTAGTGTTGAAAAACCACGTTTCGCACTTGTGTTAGTGCAGGAAACCACTTTTGCACTTGTATTCGTGTGGAAAAATCACTTTTCGCACTTGTGTTAGTGTTGAAAAACCACTTTTCGCACTTGTGTTAGTGTTGAAAAACCACTTTTCGCACTTGTGTTGGTGCAGGAAACCACTTTTCGCACTTGTATTAGTGTGGAAAAAACACTTTTTGCACTTGTGATAGTGTTGAAAAACCACTTTTCGCACTTGTGTTAGTCTTGAAAAACCACTTTTCGCACTTGTGTTGGTGCAGGAAGCCACTTTTGCACTTGTATTAGTGTGGAAAAACCTCTTTTCGCACTTGTGTTAGTGTTGAAAAATCACTTTTCGCACTTGTGTTGGTGCAGGAAACCACTTTTGCACTTGTATTAGTGTGGAAAAACCACTTTTCGCACTTGTGTTAGTGTTGAAAAACCACTTTTTGCACTTGTGTTAGTGTTGAAAAACCACTTTTCGCACTTGTGTTGGTGCAGGAAACCACTTTTGCACTTGTATTCGTGTGGAAAAATCACTTTTCGCACTTGTGTTAGTGTTGAAAAACCACTTTTCGCACTTGTGTTAGTGTTGAAAAACCACTTTTCGCACTTGTGTTGGTGCAGGAAACCACTTTTGCACTTGTAATAGTGTGGAAAAACCACTTTTCACACTTGGGTTAGTGTTGAAAAACCACTTTTCGCACTTGTGTTAGTGTTGAAAAACCACTTTTCGCACTTGTGTTAGTGTTGAAAAATCACTTTTCGCACTTGTGTTGGAGCAGGAAACCACTTTTGCACTTGTATTGGTGTGGAAAAAACACTTTTCGTACTTGTGTTAGTGTTGAAAAACCACTTTTCGCACTTGTGTTAGTGTTGAAAAACCACTTTTCGCACTTGTGTTGGTGCAGGAAACCACTTTTGCACTTGTATTAGTGTGGAAAAAACACTTTTCGCACTAGTGTTAGTGTTGAAAAACCACTTTTTGCACTTGTGTTAGTGTTGAAAAAACACTTTTCGCACTTGTGTTGGTGCAGGGAACCACTTTTGCACTTGTATTAGTGTGGAAAAAACACTTTTCGCACTAGTGTTAGTGTTGAAAAACCACTTTTCGCACTTGTGTTAGTGTTGAAAAACCACTTTTTGCACTTGTGTTGGTGCAGGAAACAACTTTTGCACTTGTATTAGTGTGGAAAAACCACTTTTCGCACTTGTGTTAGTGTTGAAAAACCACTTTTCGCACTTGTGTTCGTGTTGAAAAACCACTTTTCGCACTTGTGTTGGTGCAGGAAACCACTTTTGCACTTGTATTCGTGTGGAAAAACCACTTTTTGCACTTGTGTTAGTGTTGAAAAACCACTTTTCGCACTTGTGTTAGTGTTGAAAAACCACTTTTCGCACTTGTGTTGGTGCAGGAAACCACTTTTGCACTTGTAATAGTGTGGAAAAACCACTTTTCGCACTTGTGTTAGTGTTGAAAAACCACTTTTCGCACTTGTGTTAGTGTTGAAAAACCACTTTTCCCACTTGTGTTAGTGTTGAAAAATCACTTTTCGCACTTGTGTTGGAGCAGGAAACCACTTTTGCACTTGTATTAGTGTGGAAAAAACACTTTTCGTACTTGTGTTAGTGTTGAAAAATCACTTTTCGCACTTGTGTTGGTGCAGGAAACCACTTTTGCACTTGTATTAGTGTGGAAAAACCACTTTTCGCACTTGTGTTGGTGTTGAAAAACCACTTTTCGCACTTGTGTTCGTGTTGAAAAACCACTTTTCGCACTTGTGTTGGTGCAGGAAACCACTTTTGCACTTGTATTCGTGTGGAAAAACCACTTTTTGCACTTGTGTTAGTGTTGAAAAACCACTTTTCGCACTTGTGTTGGAGCAGGAAACCACTTTTGCACTTGTATTAGTGTGGAAAAACCACTTTTCGCACTTGTGTTAGTGTTGAAAAATCACTTTTCGCACTTGTGTTGGTGCAGGAAACCACTTTTGCACTTGTATTAGTGTGGAAAAACCACTTTTCGCACTTGTGTTAGTGTTGAAAAACCACTTTTCGCACTTGTGTTCGTGTTGAAAAACCACTTTTCGCACTTGTGTTGGTGCAGGAAACCACTTTTGCACTTGTATTCGTGTGGAAAAACCACTTTTTGCACTTGTGTTAGTGTTGAAAAACCACTTTTCGCACTTGTGTTAGTGTTGAAAAACCACTTTTCGCACTTGTGTTGGTGCAGGAAACCACTTTTGCACTTGTAATAGTGTGGAAAAACCACTTTTCGCACTTGTGTTAGTGTTGAAAAACCACTTTTCGCACTTGTGTTAGTGTTGAAAAACCACTTTTCCCACTTGTGTTAGTGTTGAAAAATCACTTTTCGCACTTGTGTTGGAGCAGGAAACCACTTTTGCACTTGTATTAGTGTGGAAAAAACACTTTTCGTACTTGTGTTAGTGTTGAAAAACCACTTTTCGCACTTGTGTTAGTGTTGAAAAACCACTTTTCGCACTTGTGTTGGTGCAGGAAACCACTTTTGCACTTGTATTAGTGTGGAAAAAACACTTTTCGCACTTGTGTTAGTGTTGAAAAACCACTTTTCGCACTTGAGTTGGTGCAGGAAACCACTTTTGCACTTGTATTAGTGTGGAAAAAACACTTTTCGCACTAGTGTTAGTGTTGAAAAACGACTTTTTGCACTTGTGTTAGTGTTGAAAAACCACTTTTCGCACTTGTGTTGGTGCAGGAAACCACTTTTGCACTTGTATTATTGTGGAAAAACCACTTTTCGCACTTGTTTTAGTGTTGAAAAACCACTTTTCGCACTTGTGTTAGTGTTGAAAAACCACTTTTCGCACTTGTGTTGGTGTTGAAAAACCACTTTTCGCACTTGTGTTAGTGTTGAAAAACCACTTTTTGCACTTGTGTTAGTGTTGGAAAACCACTTTTCGCACTTGTGTTGGTGCAGGAAACCACTTTTGCACTTGTATTATTGTGGAAAAACCACTTTTCGCACTTGTTTTAGTGTTGAAAAACCACTTTTCGCACTTGTGTTAGTGTTGAAAAACCACTTTTCGCACTTGTGTTGGTGCAGGAAACCACTTTTGCACTTGTATTAGTGTGGAAAAAACACTTTTCGCACTTGTGTTAGTGTTGAAAAACCACTTTTTGCACTTGTTTTAGTGTTGAAAAACCACTTTTCGCACTTGTGTTAGTGTTGAAAAACCACTTTTCGCACTTGTGTTGGTGCAGGAAACCACTTTTGCACTTGTATTAGTGTGGAAAAAACACTTTTCGCACTTGTGTTAGTGTTGAAAAACCACTTTTTGCACTTGTGTTAGTCTTGAAAAACCACTTTTCGCACTTGTGTTGGTGCAGGAAGCCACTTTTGCACTTGTATTAGTGTGGAAAAACCACTTTTCGCACTTGTGTTAGTGTTGAAAAATCACTTTTCGCACTTGTGTTGGTGCAGGAAACCACTTTTGCACTTGTATTAGTGTGGAAAAACCACTTTTCGCACTTGTGTTAGTGTTGAAAAACCACTTTTCGCACTTGTGTTAGTGTTGAAAAACCACTTATCGCACTTGTGTTGGTGCAGGAAACCACTTTTGCACTTGTATTCTTGTGGAAAAACCACTTTTCGCACTTGTGTTAGTGTTGAAAAACCACTTTTCGCACTTGTGTTAGTGTTGAAAAACCACTTTTCGCACTTGTGTTGGTGCAGGAAACCAATTTTGCACTTGTAATAGTGTGGAAAAACCACTTTTCGCACTTGTGTTAGTGTTGAAAAACCACTTTTCGCACTTGTGTTAGTGTTGAAAAACCACTTTTCGCACTTGTGTTGGTGCAGGAAACAACTTTTGCACTTGTGTTAGTGTGGAAAAAACACTTTTCGCACTTGTGTTAGTGTTGAAAAACCACTTTTCGCACTTGTGTTAGTGTTGAAAAACCACTTTTCGCACTTGTGTTGGTGCAGGAAACCACTTTTGCACTTGTATTAGTGTGGAAAAACCACTTTTCGCACTTGTGTTAGTGTTGAAAAACCACTTTTCGCACTTGTGTTAGTGTTGAAAAACCACTTTTCGCACTTGTGTTGGTGCAGGAAACCACTTTTGCACTTGTATTAGTGTGGAAAAAACACTTTTTGCACTTGTGATAGTGTTGAAAAACCACTTTTCGCACTTGTATTAGTGTGGAAAAAACACTTTTTGCACTTGTGATAGTGTTGAAAAACCACTTTTCGCACTTGTGTTAGTGTTGAAAAACCACTTTTCGCACTTGTGTTGGTGCAGGAATCCACTTTTGCACTTGTATTAGTGTGGAAAAACCACTTTTCGCACTTGTGTTAGTGTTGAAAAACCACTTTTCGCACTTGTATTAGTGTGGAAAAAACACTTTTTGCACTTGTGATAGTGTTGAAAAACCACTTTTCGCACTTGTGTTAGTCTTGAAAAACCACTTTTCGCACTTGTGTTGGTGCAGGAAGCCACTTTTGCACTTGTATTAGTGTGGAAAAACCACTTTTCGCACTTGTGTTAGTGTTGAAAAATCACTTTTCACACTTGTGTTGGTGCAGGAAACCACTTTTGCACTTGTATTAGTGTGGAAAAACCACTTTTCGCACTTGTGTTAGTGTTGAAAAACCACTTTTCGCACTTGTGTTCATGTTGAAAAACCACTTTTCGCACTTGTGTTGGTGCAGGAAACCACTTTTGCACTTGTATTCGTGTGGAAAAACCACTTTTTGCACTTGTGTTAGTGTTGAAAAACCACTTTTCTCACTTGTGTTAGTGTTGAAAAACCACTTTTCGCACTTGCGTTGGTGCAGGAAACCACTTTTGCACTTGTAATAGTGTGGAAAAACCACTTTTCGCACTTGTGTTAGTGTTGAAAAACCACTTTTCGCACTTGTGTTAGTGTTGAAAAAACACTTTTCCCACTTGTGTTAGTGTTGAAAAATCACTTTTCGCACTTGTGTTGGAGCAGGAAACCACTTTTGCACTTGTATTAGTGTGGAAAAAACAACTTTTCGCACTTGTGTTAGTGTTGAAAAACCACTTTTCGCACTTGTATTAGTGTGGAAAACCACTTTTTGCACTTGTGATAGTGTTGAAAAACCACTTTTCGCACTTGTGTTAGTGTTGAAAAACCACTTTTCGCACTTGTGTTGGTGCAGGAAGCCACTTTTGCACTTGTATTAGTGTGGAAAAACCACTTTTCGCACTTGTGTTAGTGTTGAAAAACCACTTTTCGCACTTGTGTTAGTGTTGAAAAACCACTTTTCGCACTTGTGTTGGTGCAGGAAACCACTTTTGCACTTGTATTAGTGTGGAAAAAACAGTTTTTGCACTTGTGATAGTGTTGAAAAACCACTTTTCGCACTTGTGTTAGTGTTGAAAAACCACTTTTCGCACTTGTGTTGGTGCAGGAAACCACTTTTGCACTTGTATTAGTGTGAAAAAAACAATTTTCGCACTTGTGTTAGTGTTGAAAAAACACTTTTCGCACTTGTGTTAGTGTTGAAAAACCCCTTTTCGCACTTGTGTTGGTGCAGGAAACTACTTTTGCACTTGTATTAGTGTGGAAAAAACACTTTTCGCACTTGTGTTAGTGTTGAAAAACCACTTTTCGCACTTGTGTTAGTGTTGAAAAACCACTTTTCGCACTTGTGTTGATGCAGTAAACCACGTTTGCACTTGTATTAGTGTGGAAAAACTACTTTTCGCACTTGTGTTAGTGTTGAAAAACCAGTTTTCGCACTTGTGTTAGTGTTGAAAAACCACTTTTCGCACTTGTGTTGGTGCAGGAAACCACTTTTGCACTTGTATTAGTGTGGAAAAAACACTTTTTGCACTTGTGATAGTGTTGAAAAACCACTTTTCGCACTTGTGTTAGTGTTGAAAAAGCACTTTTCGCACTTGTGTTGGTGCAGGAAACCACTTTTGCACTTGTATTAGTGTGGAAAAACCACTTTTCGCACTTGTGTTAGTGTTGAAAAACCACTTTTCGCACTTGTATTAGTGTGGAAAAAACACTTTTTGCACTTGTGATAGTGTTGAAAAACCACTTTTCGCACTTGTGTTAGTCTTGAAAAACCACTTTTCGCACTTGTGTTGGTGCAGGAAGCCACTTTTGCACTTGTATTAGTGTGGAAAAACCACTTTTTGCACTTGTGTTAGTGTTGAAAAATCACTTTTCGCACTTGTGTTGGTGCAGGAAACCACTTTTGCACTTGTATTAGTGTGGAAAAACCACTTTTCGCACTTGTGTTAGTGTTGAAAAACCACTTTTTGCACTTGTGTTAGTGTTGAAAAACCACGTTTCGCACTTGTGTTAGTGCAGGAAACCACTTTTGCACTTGTATTAGTGTGGAAAAACCACTTTTCGCACTTGTGTTAGTGTTGAAAAACCACTTTTCGCACTTGTGTTAGTGTTGAAAAACCACTTTTTGCACTTGTGTTAGTGTTGAAAAACCACGTTTCGCACTTGTGTTAGTGCAGGAAACCACTTTTGCACTTGTATTCGTGTGGAAAAATCACTTTTCGCACTTGTGTTAGTGTTGAAAAACCACTTTTCGCACTTGTGTTAGTGTTGAAAAACCACTTTTCGCACTTGTGTTGGTGCAGGAAACCACTTTTGCACTTGTAATAGTGTGGAAAAACCACTTTTCGCACTTGTGTTAGTGTTGAAAAACCACTTTTCGCACTTGTGTTAGTGTTGAAAAACCACTTTTCGCACTTGTGTTAGTGTTGAAAAATCACTTTTCGCACTTGTGTTGGAGCAGGAAACCACTTTTGCACTTGTATTGGTGTGGAAAAAACACTTTTCGTACTTGTGTTAGTGTTGAAAAACCACTTTTCGCACTTGTGTTAGTGTTGAAAAACCACTTTTCGCACTTGTGTTGGTGCAGGAAACCACTTTTGCACTTGTATTAGTGTGGAAAAAACACTTCGCACTTGTGTTAGTGTTGAAAAACCACTTTTCGCACTTGTGTTGGTGCAGGAAACCACTTTTGCACTTGTATTAGTGTGGAAAACCACTTTTCGCACTTGTGTTAGTGTTGAAAAACCACTTTTCGCACTTGTATTAGTGTGGAAAAAACACTTTTTGCACCTGTGATAGTGTTGAAAAACCACTTTTCGCACTTGTGTTAGTGTTGAAAAACCACTTTTCGCACTTGTGTTGGTGCAGGAAACCACTTTTGCACTTGTATTAGTGTGGAAAAACCACTTTTCGCACTTGCGTTAGTGTTGAAAAACCACTTTTCGCACTTGTGTTGGTGCAGGAAACCACTTTTGCACTTGTATTAGTGTGGAAAAACCAATTTTCGCACTTGTGTTAGTGTTAAAAAACCACTTTTCGCACTTGTGTTAGTGTTGAAAAACCACTTTTCGCACTTGTGTTGGTGCAGGAAACCACTTTTGCACTTATATTAGTGTGGAAAAACCACTTTTCGCACTTGTGTTAGTGTTGAAAAACCACTTTTCGCACTTGTATTAGTGTGGAAAAAACACTTTTTGCACTTGTGATAGTGTTGAAAACCACTTTTCGCACTTGTGTTAGTGTTGAAAAACCACTTTTCGCACTTGTGTTGGTGCAGAAAACCACTTTTGCACTTGTATTAGTGTTGAAAAACCACTTTTCGCACTTGTGTTAGTGCAGGAAACCACTTTTGCACTTGTATTAGTGTGGAAAAAACACTTTTTGCACTTGTGATAGTGTTGAAAAACCACTTTTCGCACTTGTGTTAGTGTTGAAAAACCACTTTTCGCACTTGTGTTCGTGCAGGAAACCACTTTTGCACTTGTATTAGTGTGGAAAAAACACTTTTCGCACTTGTGTTAGTGTTGAAAAACCACTTTTCGCACTTGTGTTAGTGTTGAAAAACCCCTTTTCGCACTTGTGTTGGTGCAGGAAACCACTTTTGCACTTGTATTAGTGTGGAGAAAACACTTTTCGCACTTGTGTTAGTGTTGAAAAACCACTTTTCGCACTTGTGTTAGTGTTGAAAAACCACTTTTCGCACTTGTGTTGGTGCAGGTAACCACTTTTGCACTTGTATTAGTGTGGAAAAACCACTTTTCGCACTTGTGTTAGTGTTGAAAAACCACTTTTCGCACTTGTGTTAGTGTTGAAAAACCACTTTTCGCACTTGTGTTGGTGCAGGAAACCACTTTTGCACTTGTATTATTGTGGAAAAAACACTTTTTGCACTTGTGATAGTGTTGAAAAACCACTTTTCGCACTTGTGATAGTGTTGAAAAACCACTTTTCGCACTTGTTTTAGTGTTGAAAAACCACTTTTCGCACTTGTGTTGGTGCAGGAAACCACTTTTGCACTTGTATTAGTGTGGAAAAAACCACTTTTCGCACTTGTGTTAGTGTTGAAAAACCACTTTTCGCACTTGTGTTGGTGCAGGAAACCACTTTTGCACTTGTATTAGTGTGGAAAAACCACTTTTCGCACTTGTGTTAGTGTTGAAAAACCACTTTTCGCACTTGTGTTAGTGTTGAAAAACCACTTTTCGCACTTTTGTTGGTGCAGGAAACCACTTTTGCACTTGTATTAGTGTGGCAAACCACTTTTCGCACTTGTGTTAGTGTTGAAAAACAACTTTTTGCACTTGTGTTAGTGTTGAAAAACCACTTTTCGCACATGTGTTGGTGCAGGGAACCACTTTTGCACTTGTATTAGTGTGGAAAAACCACTTTTTGCACTTGTGTTAGTGTTGAAAAACCACTTTTTGCACTTGTGTTAGTGTTGAAAAACCACTTTTCGCACTTGTGTTGGTGCAGGAAACCACTTTTGCACTTGTATTAGTGTTGAAAAACCACTTTTCGCACTTGTGTTGGTGCAGGAAACCACTTTTGCACTTGTATTAGTGTGGAGAAAAACACTTTTTGCACTTGTGATAGTGTTGAAAAACCACTTTTGCACTTGTGTTAGTGTTGAAAAACCACTTTTCGCACTTGTGTTGGTGCAGGAAACCACTTTTGCACTTGTATTAGTGTGGAAAAAACACTTTTCGCACTTGTGTTAGTGTTGAAAAACCACTTTTCGCACTTGTGTTAGTGTTGAAAAACCCCTTTCGCACTTGTGTTGGTGCAGGAAACCACTTTTGCACTTGTATTAGTGTGGAGAAAACACTTTTCGCACTTGTGTTAGTGTTGAAAAACCACTTTTTGCACTTGTGTTAGTGTTGAAAAACCACTTTTCGCACTTGTGTTGGTGCAGGTAACCACTTTTGCATTTGTATTAGTGTGGAAAAACCACTTTTCGCACTTGTGTTAGTGTTGAAAAACCACTTTTCGCACTTGTGTTAGTGTGGAAAAAACACTTTTTGCACTTGTGATAGTGTTGAAAAACCACTTTTCGCACTTGTGATAGTGTTGAAAAACCACTTTTCGCACTTGTGTTAGTGTTGAAAAACCACTTTTCGCACTTGTGTTGGTGCAGGAAACCACTTTTGCACTTGTATTAGTGTGGAAAAACCACTTTTCGCACTTGTGTTAGTGTTGAAAAACCACTTTTCGCACTTGTGTTGGTGCAGGAAACCACTTTTGCACTTGTATTAGTGTGGCAAACCACTTTTCGCACTTGTGTTAGTGTTGAAAAACTACCTTTTGCACTTGTGTTAGTGTTGCAAAAACCACTTTTCGCACTTGTGTTGGTGCAGTGAACCACTTTTGCACTTGTATTAGTGTGGAAAAACCACTTTTCGCACTTGTGTTAGTGTTGAAAAACCACTTTTCGCACTTGTGTTAGTGTTGAAAAACCACTTTTCGCACTTGTATTGGTGCAGGAAACCACTTTTGCACTTGTATTAGTGTGGAAAAAACACTTTTTGCACTTGTGATAGTGTTGAAAAAGCACTTTCCGTACTTGTGTTAGTGTTGAAAAAACCACTTTTCGCACTTGTGTTGGTGCAGGAAACCGCTTTTGCACTTGTATTAGTGTGGAAAAACCACTTTTCGCACTTGTGTTAGTGTTGAAAAACCACTTTTCGCACTTGTGTTAGTGTTGAAAAACCACTTTTCGCACTTGTGTTAGTGTTGAAAAATCACTTTTCGCACTTGTGTTGGAGCAGGAAACCACTTTTGCACTTGTATTAGTGTGGAAAAAACACTTTTCGTACTTGTGTTAGTGTTGAAAAACCACTTTTCGCTCTTGTGTTAGTGTTGAAAAACCACTTTTCGCACTTGTGTTGGTGCAGGAAACCACTTTTGCACTTGTATTAGTCTGGAAAAAACACTTTTCGCACTAGTGTTAGTGTTGAAAAACCACTTTTTGCACTTGTGTTAGTGTTGAAAAACCACTTTTCGCACTTGTGTTGGTGCAGGAAACCACTTTTGCACTTGTATTAGTGTGGAAAAACCACTTTTCACACTTGTGTTAATGTTGAAAAACCACTTTTCGCACTTGTGTTAGTGTTGAAAAACCACTTTTTGCACTTGTGTTAGTGTTGGAAAACCACTTTTCGCACTTGTGTTGGTGCAGGAAACCACTTTTGCACTTGTATTAGTGTGGAAAAAACACTTTTCGCACTTGTGTTAGTGTTGAAAAACCACTTTTCGCACTTGTGTTGGTGCAGGAAACCACTTTTGAACTTGTATTAGTGTGGAAAAAACACTTTTTACACTTGTGATAGTGTTGAAAAACCACTTTTCGCACTTGTGTTAGTGTTGAAAAACCACGTTTCGCACTTGTGTTGGTGCAGGAAACCACTTTTGCACTTGTATTAGTGTGGAAAAACCACTTTTCGCACTTGTGTTAGTGTTGAAAAACCACTTTTCGCACTGGTGTTAGTGTTGAAAAACCACTTTTCGCACTTGTGTTGGTGCAGGAAACCACTTTTGCACTTGTATTAGTGTGGAAAAAACAGTTTTTGCACTTGTGATAGTGTTGAAAAACCACTTTTCGCACTTGTGTTAGTGTTGAAAAACCACTTTTCGCACTTGTGTTGGTGCAGGAAACCACTTTTGCACTTGTATTAGTGTTGAAAAACCACTTTCGCACTTGTGTTGGTGCAGGAAACCACTTTTGCACTTGTATTAGTGTGGAGAAAACACTTTTCGCACTTGTGTTAGTGTTGAAAAACCACTTTTCGCGCTTGTGTTAGTGTTGAAAAACCACTTTTCGCACTTGTGTTGGTGCAGGAAACCACTTTTGCACTTGTATTAGTGTGGAAAAACCACTTTTCGCACTTGTGTTAGTGTTGAAAAACCACTTTTCGCACTTATGTTAGTGTTGAAAAACCACTTTTCGCACTTGTGTTGGTGCAGGAAACCACTTTTACACTTGTATTAGTGTGGAAAAAACACTTTTTGCACTTGTGATAGTGTTGAAAAACCACTTTTCGCACTTGTGTTAGTGTTGAAAAACCACTTTTCGCACTTGTGTTGGTGCAGAAAACCACTTTTGCACTTGTATTAGTGTTGAAAAACCACTTTTCGCACTTGTGTTAGTGCAGGAAACCACTTTTGCACTTGTATTAGTGTGGAAAAAACACTTTTTGCACTTGTGATAGTGTTGAAAAACCACATTTCGCACTTGTGTTAGTGTTGAAAAACCACTTTTCGCACTTGTGTTCGTGCAGGAAACCACTTTTGCACTTGTATTAGTGTGGAAAAAACACTTTTCGCACTTGTGTTAGTGTTGAAAACCACTTTTCGCACTTGTGTTAGTGTTGAAAAACCCCTTTTCGCACTTGTGTTGCTGCAGGAAACCACTTTTGCACTTGTATTAGTGTGGAGAAAACACTTTTCGCACTTGTGTTAGTGTTGAAAAACCACTTTGCGCACTTGAGTTAGTGTTGAAAAACCACTTTTCGCACTTGTGTTGGTGCAGGTAACCACTTTTGCACTTGTATTAGTGTGGAAAAACCACTTTTCGCACTTGTGTTAGTGTTGAAAAACCACTTTTCACACTTGTGTTAGTGTTGAAAAACCACTTTTCGCACTTGTGTTGGTGCAGGAAACCACTTTTGCACTTGTATTAGTGTGGAAAAAACACTTTTTGCACTTGTGATAGTGTTGAAAAACCACTTTTCGCACTTGTGTTAGTGTTGAAAAACCACTTTTCGCACTTGTTTTAGTGTTGAAAAACCACTTTTCGCACTTGTGTTGGTGCAGGAAACCACTTTTGCACTTGTATTAGTGTGGAAAAAACCACTTTTCGCACTTGTGTTAGTGTTGAAAAACGACTTTTCGCACTTGTGTTGGTGCAGGAAACCACTTTTGCACTTGTATTAGTGTGGAAAAACCACTTTTCGCACTTGTGTTAGTGTTGAAAAACCACTTTTCGCACTTGTGTTAGTGTTGAAAAACCACTTTTCGCACTTTTGTTGGTGCAGGAAACCACTTTTGCACTTGTATTAGTGTGGCAAACCACTTTTCGCACTTGTGTTAGTGTTGAAAAACAACTTTTTGCACTTGTGTTAGTGTTGAAAAACCACTTTTCGCACATGTGTTGGTGCAGGGAACCACTTTTGCACTTGTATTAGTGTGGAAAAACCACTTTTCGCACTTGTGTTAGTGTTGAAAAACCACTTTTCGCACTTGTGTTAGTGTTGAAAAACCACTTTTCGCACTTGTGTTGGTGCAGGAAACCACTTTTGCACTTGTATTAGTGTGGAAAAAACCACTTTTCGCACTTGTGTTAGTGTTGAAAAACCACTTTTCGCACTTGTGTTGGTGCAGGAAACCACTTTTGCACTTGTATTAGTGTGGAAAAACCACTTTTCGCACTTGTGTTAGTGTTGAAAAACCACTTTTCGCACTTGTGTTAGTGTTGAAAAACCACTTTTCGCACTTTTGTTGGTGCAGGAAACCACTTTTGCACTTGTATTAGTGTGGCAAACCACTTTTCGCACTTGTGTTAGTGTTGAAAAACAACTTTTTGCACTTGTGTTAGTGTTGAAAAACCACTTTTCGCACATGTGTTGGTGCAGGGAACCACTTTTGCACTTGTATTAGTGTGGAAATAACCACTTTTCGCACTTGTGTTAGTGTTGAAAACCACTTTTCGCACTTGTGTTAGTGTTGAAAAACCACTTTTCGCACTTGTGTTGGTGCAGGAAACCACTTTTGCACTTGTATTAGTGTTGAAAAACCACTTTTCGCACTTGTGTTGGTGCAGGAAACCACTTTTGCACTTGTATTAGTGTGGAAAAAACACT
>NW_027617998.1:0-89041 GCF_964187855.1 Myxine glutinosa | reverse complement strand
GTGCGAAAAGTGGTTTTTCAACACTAACACAAGTGCAAAAAGTGGTTTTCCACACTAATACAAGTGCAAAAGTGGTTTCCTGCACCAACACAAGTGCGAAAAGTGGTTTTTCAACACTAACACAAGTGCGAAAAGTGGTTTTTCAACACTAACACAAGTGCGAAAAGTGTTTTTTCCACACTAATTCAAGTGCAAAAGTGGTTTCCTGCACCAACACAAGTGCGAAAAGTGGTTTTTCAACACTAACACAAGTGCAAAAAGTGGTTTTCCACACTAATACAAGTGCAAAAGTGGTTTCCTGCACCAACACAAGTGCGAAAAGTGTTTTTTCAACACGAACACAAGTGCGAAAAGTGGTTTTTCCACACTAATACAAGTGCGAAAAGTGGTTTTTTCCACACTAATACAAGTGCAAAAGTGGTTTCCTGCACCAACACAAGTGCGAAAAGTGGTTTTTCAACACTATCACAAGTGCAAAAAGTGTTTTTTCCACACTATCACAAGTGCAAAAAGTGTTTTTTCCACACTAATACAAGTGCAAAAGTGGTTTCCTGCACCAACACAAGTGCGAAAAGTGGTTTTTCAACACTAACACAAGTGCGAAAAGTGGTTATTCAACACTATCACAAGTGCGAAAAGTGGTTTTTCAACACTAACACAAGTGCGAAAAGTGGTTTTTTCAACACTAACACAAGTGCGAAAAGTGGTTTTTCCACACTAATACAAGTGCAAAAGTGGTTTCCTGCACCAACACAAGTGCGAAAAGTGGTTTTTCAACACTAACACAAGTGAGAAAAGTGGTTTTTCCACACTAATACAAGTGCAAAAGTGGTTTCCTGCACCAACACAAGTGCGAAAAGTGGGTTTTCAACACTAACACAAGTGCGAAAAGTGTTTTTTCCACACTAATACAAGTGCAAAAGTGGTTTCCTTCACCAACACAAGTGCGAAAAGTGGTTTTTCAACACTAACACAAGTGCGAAAAGTGGTTTTTCAACACTATCACAAGTGCAAAAGTGGTTTCCTGCACCAACACAAGTGCGAAAAGTGGTTTTTCAACACTAACACAAGTGCGAAAAGTGGTTTTTCAACACTATCACAAGTGCAAAAAGTGTTTTTTCCACACTAATACAAGTGCAAAAGTGGTTTCCTGCACCAACACAAGTGCGAAAAGTGGTTTTTCAACACTAACACAAGTGCGAAAAGTGGTTTTTCAACACTAACACAAGTGCGAAAAGTGTTTTTTCCACACTAATACAAGTGCAAAAGTGGTTTCCTGCACCAATACAAGTGCGAAAAGTGGTTTTTCAACACTAACACAAGTGCGAAAAGTAGTTTTTCAACACTAACACAAGTGCGAAAAGTGGTTTTTCAACACTAACACAAGTGCGAAAAGTGGTTTTGCCACACTAATACAAGTGCAAAAGTGGTTTTCTGCACCAACACAAGTGCGAAAAGTGGTTTTTCAACACTAACACAAGTGCGAAAAGTGGTTTTTCAACACTAACACAAGTGCGAAAAGTGTTTTTTCCACACTAATTCAAGTGTAAAAGTGGTTTCCTGCACCAACACAAGTGCGAAAAGTGGTTTTTCAACACTAACACAAGTGCAAAAAGTGGTTTTTCAACACTATCACAAATGCGAAAAGTGGTTTTTCAACACTAACACAAGTGCGAAAAGTGGTTTTTCAACACTAACACAAGTGCGAAAAGTGGTTTTTCAACACTAACACAAGTGCGAAAAGTGGTTTTTCCACACTAATACAAGTGCAAAAGTGGTTTCCTGCACCAACACAAGTGCGAAAAGTGGTTTTTCAACACTAACACAAGTGCGAAAAGTGGTTTTTCCACACTAATACAAGTGCAAAAGTGGTTTCCTGCACCAACACAAGTGCAAAAAGTGGTTTTTCAACACTAACACAAGTGCGAAAAGTGGTTTTTCAACACTAACACAAGTGCGAAAAGTGTTTTTTCCACACTAATTCAAGTGCAAAAGTGGTTTCCTGCACCAACACAAGTGCGAAAAGTGGTTTTTCAACACTAACACAAGTGCAAAAGTGGTTTTTCCACACTAATACAAGTGCAAAAGTGGTTTCCTGCACCAACACAAGTGCGAAAAGTGGTTTTTCAACACTAACACAAGTGCGAAAAGTGGTTTTTCAACACTATCACAAGTGCAAAAAGTGTTTTTTCCACACTAATACAAGTGCAAAAGTGGTTTCCTGCACCAACACAAGTGCGAAAAGTGGTTTTTCAACACTAACACAAGTGCGAAAAGTGGTTTTTCAACACTAACACAAGTGCGAAAAGTGTTTTTTCCACACTAATACAAGTGCAAAAGTGGTTTCCTGCACCAATACAAGTGCGAAAAGTGGTTTTTCAACACTAACACAAGTGCGAAAAGTAGTTTTTCAACACTAACACAAGTGCGAAAAGTGGTTTTTCAACACTAACACAAGTGCAAAAAGTGGTTTTTCCACACTAATACAAGTGCAAAAGTGGTTTTCTGCACCAACACAAGTGCGAAAAGTGGTTTTTCAACACTAACACAAGTGCGAAAAGTGGTTTTTCAACACTATCACAAGTGCAAAATGTGTTTTTTCCACACTAATACAAGTGCAAAAGTGGTGTCCTGCACCAACACAAGTGCGAAAAGTGGTTTTTCAACACTAACACAAGTGCGAAAAGTGGTTTTTCAACATTAACACAAGTGCAAAAAGTGTTTTTTCCACACGAATACAAGTGCAAAAGTGGTTTCCTGCACCAACACAAGTGCGAAAAGTGGTTTTTCAACACTAACACAAGTGCGAAAAGTGGTTTTTCAACACTAACACAAGTGCGAAAAGTGGTTTTTCAACACTAACACAAGTGCGAAAAGTGTTTTTTCCACACTAATACAAGTGCAAAAGTGGTTTCCTGCACCAACACAAGTGCGAAAAGTGGTTTTCCAACACTAACACAAGTGCGAAAAGTGGTTTTTCAACACTAACACAAGTGCGAAAAGTGGTTTTTCCACACTAATACAAGTGCAAAAGTGGTTTCTGCACCAACACAAGTGCGAAAAGTGGTTTTTCAACACTAACCCAAGTGCGAAAAGTGGTTTTTCAACACTATCACAAGTGCAAAAAGTGTTTTTTCCACACTAATACAAGTGCAAAAGTGGTTTCCTGCACCATCACAAGTGCGAAAAGTGGTTTTTCAACACTAACACAAGTGCGAAAAGTGGTTTTTCAACACTAACACAAGTGCGAAAAGTGGTTTTTCAACACTAACACAAGTGAGAAAAGTGGTTTTTCAACACTAACACAAGTGCGAAAAGTGGTTTTTCCACACTAATACAAATGCAAAAGTGGTTTCCTGCACCAATATAAGTGCAAAAAGTGGTTTTTCAACACTAACACAAGTGCGAAAAGTGGGTTTTCAACACTAACACAAGTGCGAAAAGTGTTTTTTCCACACTAATACAAGTGCAAAAGTGGTTTCCTGCACCAATACAAGTGTGAAAAGTGGTTTTTCAACACTAACACAAGTGCGAAAAGTGGTTTTTCCACACTAATACAAGTGCAAAAGTGGTTTCCTTCACCAACACAAGTGCGAAAAGTGGTTTTTCAACACTAACACAAGTGCGAAAAGTGGTTTTTCAACACTATCACAAGTGCAAAAGTGGTTTCCTGCACCAATACAAGTGTGAAAAGTGGTTTTTCAACACTAACACAAGTGCGAAAAGTGGTTTTTCCACACTAATACAAGTGCAAAAGTGGTTTCCTTCACCAACACAAGTGCGAAAAGTGGTTTTTCAACACTAACACAAGTGCGAAAAGTGTTTTTTTCCACACTAATACAAGTGCAAAAGTGGTTTCCTGCACCAACACAAGTGCGAAAAGTGGTTTTTCAACACTAACACAAGTGCGAAAAGTGGTTTTTTCAACACTAACACAAGTGCGAAAAGTGTTTTTTCCACACTAATTCAAGTGCAAAAGTGGTTTCCTGCACCAACACAAGTGCGAAAAGTGGTTTTTTCAACACTAACACAAGTGCAAAAAGTGGTTTTCCACACTAATACAAGTGCAAAAGTGGTTTCCTGCACCAACACAAGTGCGAAAAGTGGTTTTTCAACACTAACACAAGTGCGAAAAGTGGTTTTTCAACACTAACACAAGTGCGAAAAGTGTTTTTTCCACACTAATTCAAGTGCAAAAGTGGTTTCCTGCACCAACACAAGTGCGAAAAGTGGTTTTTCAACACTAACACAAGTGCAAAAAGTGGTTTTCCACACTAATATAAGTGCAAAAGTGGTTTCCTGCACCAACACAAGTGCGAAAAGTGTTTTTTCAACACGAACACAAGTGCGAAAAGTGGTTTTTCCACACTAATACAAGTGCGAAAAGTGGTTTTTTCCACACTAATACAAGTGCAAAAGTGGTTTCCTGCACCAACACAAGTGCGAAAAGTGGTTTTTCAACACTATCACAAGTGCAAAAAGTGTTTTTTCCACACTATCACAAGTGCAAAAAGTGTTTTTTCCACACTAATACAAGTGCAAAAGTGGTTTCCTGCACCAACACAAGTGCGAAAAGTGGTTTTTCAACACTAACACAAGTGCGAAAAGTGGTTATTCAACACTATCACAAGTGCGAAAAGTGGTTTTTCAACACTAACACAAGTGCGAAAAGTGGTTTTTCAACACTAACACAAGTGCGAAAAGTGGTTTTTCCACACTAATACAAGTGCAAAAGTGGTTTCCTGCACCAACACAAGTGCGAAAAGTGGTTTTTCAACACTAACACAAGTGAGAAAAGTGGTTTTTCCACACTAATACAAGTGCAAAAGTGGTTTCCTGCACCAACACAAGTGCGAAAAGTGGTTTTTCAACACTAACACAAGTGCGAAAAGTGGTTTTTCAACACTAACACAAGTGCAAAAAGTGTTTTTTCCACACTAATTCAAGTGCAAAAGTGGTTTCCTGCACCAACACAAGTGCGAAAAGTGGTTTTTCAACACTAACACAAGTGCAAAAAGTGGTTTTTCAACACTATCACAAGTGCGAAAAGTGGTTTTTCAACACTAACACAAGTGCGAAAAGTGGTTTTTCAACACTAACACAAGTGCGAAAAGTGGTTTTTCAACACTAACACAAGCGCGAAAAGTGGTTTTTCCACACTAATACAAGTGCAAAAGTGGTTTCCTGCACCAACACAAGTGCGAAAAGTGGTTTTTCAACACTAACACAAGTGCGAAAAGTGGTTTTCCACACTAATACAAGTGCAAAAGTGGTTTCCTGCACCAACACAAGTGCGAAAAGTGGTTTTTCAACACTAACACAAGTGCGAAAAGTGGTTTTTCAACACTAACACAAGTGCGAAAAGTGTTTTTTCCACACTAATTCAAGTGCAAAAGTGGTTTCCTGCACCAACACAAGTGCGAAAAGTGGTTTTTCAACACTAACACAAGTGCAAAAAGTGGTTTTCCACACTAATACAAGTGCAAAAGTAGTTTCCTGCACCAACACAAGTGCGAAAAGTGGTTTTTCAACACTAACACAAGTGCGAAAAGTGGTTTTTCAACACTATCACAAGTGCAAAAAGTGTTTTTTCCACACTAATACAAGTGCAAAAGTGGTTTCCTGCACCAATACAAGTGTGAAAAGTGGTTTTTCAACACTAACACAAGTGCGAAAAGTGGTTTTTCCACACTAATACAAGTGCAAAAGTGGTTTCCTTCACCAACACAAGTGCGAAAAGTGGTTTTTCAACACTAACACAAGTGCGAAAAGTGGTTTTTCAACACTATCACAAGTGCAAAAGTGGTTTCCTGCACCAATACAAGTGTGAAAAGTGGTTTTTCAACACTAACACAAGTGCGAAAAGTGGTTTTTCCACACTAATACAAGTGCAAAAGTGGTTTCCTTCACCAACACAAGTGCGAAAAGTGGTTTTTCAACACTAACACAAGTGCGAAAAGTGTTTTTTCCACACTAATACAAGTGCAAAAGTGGTTTCCTGCACCAACACAAGTGCGAAAAGTGGTTTTTCAACACTAACACAAGTGCGAAAAGTGGTTTTTCAACACTAACACAAGTGCGAAAAGTGTTTTTTCCACACTAATTCAAGTGCAAAAGTGGTTTCCTGCACCAACACAAGTGCGAAAAGTGGTTTTTCAACACTAACACAAGTGCAAAAAGTGGTTTTCCACACTAATACAAGTGCAAAAGTGGTTTCCTGCACCAACACAAGTGCGAAAAGTGGTTTTTCAACACTAACACAAGTGCGAAAAGTGGTTTTTCAACACTAACACAAGTGCGAAAAGTGTTTTTTCCACACTAATTCAAGTGCAAAAGTGGTTTCCTGCACCAACACAAGTGCGAAAAGTGGTTTTTCAACACTAACACAAGTGCAAAAAGTGGTTTTCCACACTAATACAAGTGCAAAAGTGGTTTCCTGCACCAACACAAGTGCGAAAAGTGTTTTTTCAACACGAACACAAGTGCGAAAAGTGGTTTTTCCACACTAATACAAGTGCGAAAAGTGGTTTTTTCCACACTAATACAAGTGCAAAAGTGGTTTCCTGCACCAACACAAGTGCGAAAAGTGGTTTTTCAACACTATCACAAGTGCAAAAAGTGTTTTTTCCACACTATCACAAGTGCAAAAAGTGTTTTTTCCACACTAATACAAGTGCAAAAGTGGTTTCCTGCACCAACACAAGTGCGAAAAGTGGTTTTTCAACACTAACACAAGTGCGAAAAGTGGTTATTCAACACTATCACAAGTGCGAAAAGTGGTTTTTCAACACTAACACAAGTGCGAAAAGTGGTTTTTCAACACTAACACAAGTGCGAAAAGTGGTTTTTCCACACTAATACAAGTGCAAAAGTGGTTTCCTGCACCAACACAAGTGCGAAAAGTGGTTTTTCAACACTAACACAAGTGAGAAAAGTGGTTTTTCCACACTAATACAAGTGCAAAAGTGGTTTCCTGCACCAACACAAGTGCGAAAAGTGGTTTTTCAACACTAACACAAGTGCGAAAAGTGGTTTTTCAACACTAACACAAGTGCAAAAAGTGTTTTTTCCACACTAATTCAAGTGCAAAAGTGGTTTCCTGCACCAACACAAGTGCGAAAAGTGGTTTTTCAACACTAACACAAGTGCGAAAAGTGGTTTTTCAACACTAACACAAGTGCAAAAAGTGGTTTTTCAACACTATCACAAGTGCGAAAAGTGGTTTTTCAACACTAACACAAGTGCGAAAAGTGGTTTTTCAACACTAACACAAGTGCGAAAAGTGGTTTTTCAACACTAACACAAGCGCGAAAAGTGGTTTTTCCACACTAATACAAGTGCAAAAGTGGTTTCCTGCACCAACACAAGTGCGAAAAGTGGTTTTTCAACACTAACACAAGTGCGAAAAGTGGTTTTCCACACTAATACAAGTGCAAAAGTGGTTTCCTGCACCAACACAAGTGCGAAAAGTGGTTTTTCAACACTAACACAAGTGCGAAAAGTGGTTTTTCAACACTAACACAAGTGCGAAAAGTGTTTTTTCCACACTAATTCAAGTGCAAAAGTGGTTTCCTGCACCAACACAAGTGCGAAAAGTGGTTTTTCAACACTAACACAAGTGCAAAAAGTGGTTTTCCACACTAATACAAGTGCAAAAGTAGTTTCCTGCACCAACACAAGTGCGAAAAGTGGTTTTTCAACACTAACACAAGTGCGAAAAGTGGTTTTTCAACACTATCACAAGTGCAAAAAGTGTTTTTTCCACACTAATACAAGTGCAAAAGTGGTTTCCTGCACCAACACAAGTGCAAAAAGTGGTTTTTCAACACTAACACAAGTGCAAAAAGTGGTTTTTCCACACTAATACAAGTGCAAAAGTGGTTTCCTGCACCAACACAAGTGCGAAAAGTGGTTTTTCAACACTAACACAAGTGCAAAAAGTGGTTTTCCACACTAATACAAGTGCAAAAGTGGTTTCCTGCACCAACACAAGTGCGAAAAGTGGTTTTTCAACACTAACACAAGTGCGAAAAGTGGTTTTTCAACACTAACACAAGTGCGAAAAGTGTTTTTTCCACACTAATTCAAGTGCAAAAGTGGTTTCCTGCACCAACACAAGTGCGAAAAGTGGTTTTTCAACACTAACACAAGTGCAAAAAGTGGTTTTCCACACTAATACAAGTGCAAAAGTGGTTTCCTGCACCAACACAAGTGCGAAAAGTGTTTTTTCAACACGAACACAAGTGCGAAAAGTGGTTTTTCCACACTAATACAAGTGTAAAAAGTGGTTTTTTCCACACTAATACAAGTGCAAAAGTGGTTTCCTGCACCAACACAAGTGCGAAAAGTGGTTTTTCAACACTATCACAAGTGCAAAAAGTGTTTTTTCCACACTATCACAAGTGCAAAAAGTGTTTTTTCCACACTAATACAAGTGCAAAAGTGGTTTCCTGCACCAACACAAGTGCGAAAAGTGGTTTTTCAACACTAACACAAGTGCGAAAAGTGGTTTTTCAACACTATCACAAGTGCGAAAAGTGGTTTTTCAACACTAACACAAGTGCGAAAAGTGGTTTTTCAACACTAACACAAGTGCGAAAAGTGGTTTTTCCACACTAATACAAGTGCAAAAGTGGTTTCCTGCACCAACACAAGTGCGAAAAGTGGTTTTTCAACACTAACACAAGTGCGAAAAGTGGTTTTTCCACACTAATACAAGTGCAAAAGTGGTTTCCTGCACCAACACAAGTGCGAAAAGTGGTTTTTCAACACTAACACAAGTGCGAAAAGTGGTTTTTCAACACTAACACAAGTGCAAAAAGTGTTTTTTCCACACTAATTCAAGTGCAAAAGTGGTTTCCTGCACCAACACAAGTGCGAAAAGTCGTTTTTCAACACTAACACAAGTGCAAAAAGTGGTTTTTCAACACTATCACAAGTGCGAAAAGTGGTTTTTCAACACTAACACAAGTGCGAAAAGTGGTTTTTCAACACTAACACAAGTGCGAAAAGTGGTTTTTCAACACTAACACAAGCGCGAAAAGTGGTTTTTCCATACTAATACAAGTGCAAAAGTGGTTTCCTGCACCAACACAAGTGCGAAAAGTGGTTTTTCAACACTAACACAAGTGCGAAAAGTGGTTTTTCCACACTAATACAAGTGCAAAAGTGGTTTCCTGCACCAACACAAGTGCGAAAAGTGGTTTTTCAACACTAACACAAGTGCGAAAAGTGGTTTTTCAACACTAACACAAGTGCGAAAAGTGTTTTTTCCACACTAATTCAAGTGCAAAAGTGGTTTCCTGCACCAACACAAGTGCGAAAAGTGTTTTTTCAACACGAACACAAGTGCGAAAAGTGGTTTTTCCACACTAATACAAGTGCGAAAAGTGGTTTTTTCCACACTAATACAAGTGCAAAAGTGGTTTCCTGCAGCAACACAAGTGCGAAAAGTGGTTTTTCAACACTATCACAAGTGCAAAAAGTGTTTTTTCCACACTATCACAAGTGCAAAAAGTGTTTTTTCCACACTAATACAAGTGCAAAAGTGGTTTCCTGCACCAACACAAGTGCGAAAAGTGGTTTTTCAACACTAACACAAGTGCGAAAAGTGGTTATTCAACACTATCACAAGTGCGAAAAGTGGTTTTTCAACACTAACACAAGTGCGAAAAGTGGTTTTTCAACACTAACACAAGTGCGAAAAGTGGTTTTTCCACACTAATACAAGTGCAAAAGTGGTTTCCTGCACCAACACAAGTGCGAAAAGTGGTTTTTCAACACTAACACAAGTGAGAAAAGTGGTTTTTCCACACTAATACAAGTGCAAAAGTGGTTTCCTGCACCAACACAAGTGCGAAAAGTGGTTTTTCAACACTAACACAAGTGCGAAAAGTGGTTTTTCAACACTAACACAAGTGCAAAAAGTGTTTTTTCCACACTAATTCAAGTGCAAAAGTGGTTTCCTGCACCAACACAAGTGCGAAAAGTGGTTTTTCAACACTAACACAAGTGCAAAAAGTGGTTTTTCAACACTATCACAAGTGCGAAAAGTGGTTTTTCAACACTAACACAAGTGCGAAAAGTGGTTTTTCAACACTAACACAAGTGCGAAAAGTGGTTTTTCAACACTAACACAAGCGCGAAAAGTGGTTTTTCCACACTAATACAAGTGCAAAAGTGGTTTCCTGCACCAACACAAGTGCGAAAAGTGGTTTTTCAACACTAACACAAGTGCGAAAAGTGGTTTTCCACACTAATACAAGTGCAAAAGTGGTTTCCTGCACCAACACAAGTGCGAAAAGTGGTTTTTCAACACTAACACAAGTGCGAAAAGTGGTTTTTCAACACTAACACAAGTGCGAAAAGTGTTTTTTCCACACTAATTCAAGTGCAAAAGTGGTTTCCTGCACCAACACAAGTGCGAAAAGTGGTTTTTCAACACTAACACAAGTGCAAAAAGTGGTTTTCCACACTAATACAAGTGCAAAAGTAGTTTCCTGCACCAACACAAGTGCGAAAAGTGGTTTTTCAACACTAACACAAGTGCGAAAAGTGGTTTTTCAACACTATCACAAGTGCAAAAAGTGTTTTTTCCACACTAATACAAGTGCAAAAGTGGTTTCCTGCACCAACACAAGTGCAAAAAGTGGTTTTTCAACACTAACACAAGTGCAAAAAGTGGTTTTTCCACACTAATACAAGTGCAAAAGTGGTTTCCTGCACCAACACAAGTGCGAAAAGTGGTTTTTCAACACTAACACAAGTGCAAAAAGTGGTTTTCCACACTAATACAAGTGCAAAAGTGGTTTCCTGCACCAACACAAGTGCGAAAAGTGGTTTTTCAACACTAACACAAGTGCGAAAAGTGGTTTTTCAACACTAACACAAGTGCGAAAAGTGTTTTTTCCACACTAATTCAAGTGCAAAAGTGGTTTCCTGCACCAACACAAGTGCGAAAAGTGGTTTTTCAACACTAACACAAGTGCAAAAAGTGGTTTTCCACACTAATACAAGTGCAAAAGTGGTTTCCTGCACCAACACAAGTGCGAAAAGTGTTTTTTCAACACGAACACAAGTGCGAAAAGTGGTTTTTCCACACTAATACAAGTGTAAAAAGTGGTTTTTTCCACACTAATACAAGTGCAAAAGTGGTTTCCTGCACCAACACAAGTGCGAAAAGTGGTTTTTCAACACTATCACAAGTGCAAAAAGTGTTTTTTCCACACTATCACAAGTGCAAAAAGTGTTTTTTCCACACTAATACAAGTGCAAAAGTGGTTTCCTGCACCAACACAAGTGCGAAAAGTGGTTTTTCAACACTAACACAAGTGCGAAAAGTGGTTTTTCAACACTATCACAAGTGCGAAAAGTGGTTTTTCAACACTAACACAAGTGCGAAAAGTGGTTTTTCAACACTAACACAAGTGCGAAAAGTGGTTTTTCCACACTAATACAAGTGCAAAAGTGGTTTCCTGCACCAACACAAGTGCGAAAAGTGGTTTTTCAACACTAACACAAGTGCGAAAAGTGGTTTTTCCACACTAATACAAGTGCAAAAGTGGTTTCCTGCACCAACACAAGTGCGAAAAGTGGTTTTTCAACACTAACACAAGTGCGAAAAGTGGTTTTTCAACACTAACACAAGTGCAAAAAGTGTTTTTTCCACACTAATTCAAGTGCAAAAGTGGTTTCCTGCACCAACACAAGTGCGAAAAGTCGTTTTTCAACACTAACACAAGTGCAAAAAGTGGTTTTTCAACACTATCACAAGTGCGAAAAGTGGTTTTTCAACACTAACACAAGTGCGAAAAGTGGTTTTTCAACACTAACACAAGTGCGAAAAGTGGTTTTTCAACACTAACACAAGCGCGAAAAGTGGTTTTTCCATACTAATACAAGTGCAAAAGTGGTTTCCTGCACCAACACAAGTGCGAAAAGTGGTTTTTCAACACTAACACAAGTGCGAAAAGTGGTTTTTCCACACTAATACAAGTGCAAAAGTGGTTTCCTGCACCAACACAAGTGCGAAAAGTGGTTTTTCAACACTAACACAAGTGCGAAAAGTGGTTTTTCAACACTAACACAAGTGCGAAAAGTGTTTTTTCCACACTAATTCAAGTGCAAAAGTGGTTTCCTGCACCAACACAAGTGCGAAAAGTGGTTTTTCAACACTAACACAAGTGCAAAAAGTGGTTTTCCACACTAATACAAGTGCAAAAGTGGTTTCCTGCACCAACACAAGTGCGAAAAGTGGTTTTTCAACACTAACACAAGTGCGAAAAGTGGTTTTTCAACACTATCACAAGTGCAAAAAGTGTTTTTTCCACACTAATACAAGTGCAAAAGTGGTTTCCTGCACCAACACAAGTGCAAAAAGTGGTTTTTCAACACTAACACAAGTGCAAAAAGTGGTTTTTCCACACTAATACAAGTGCAAAAGTGGTTTCCTGCACCAACACAAGTGCGAAAAGTGGTTTTTCAACACTAACACAAGTGCGAAAAGTGGTTTTTCAACACTATCACAAGTGCAAAAAGTGTTTTTTCCACACTAATACAAGTGCAAAAGTGGTTTCCTGCACCAACACAAGTGCGAAAAGTGGTTTTTCAACACTAACACAAGTGCGAAAAGTGGTTTTTCAACACTAACACAAGTGCGAAAAGTGTTTTTTCCACACTAATACAAGTGCAAAAGTGGTTTCCTGCACCAATACAAGTGCGAAAAGTGGTTTTTCAACACTAACACAAGTGCGAAAAGTAGTTTTTCAACACTAACACAAGTGCGAAAAGTGGTTTTTCAACACTAACACAAGTGCGAAAAGTGGTTTTGCCACACTAATACAAGTGCAAAAGTGGTTTTCTGCACCAACACAAGTGCGAAAAGTGGTTTTTCAACACTAACATAAGTGCGAAAAGTGGTTTTTCAACACTAACACAAGTGCGAAAAGTGTTTTTTCCACACTAATTCAAGTGTAAAAGTGGTTTCCTGCACCAACACAAGTGCGAAAAGTGGTTTTTCAACACTAACACAAGTGCAAAAAGTGGTTTTTCAACACTATCACAAGTGCGAAAAGTGGTTTTTTAACACTAACACAAGTGCGAAAAGTGGTTTTTCAACACTAACACAAGTGCGAAAAGTGGTTTTTCAACACTAACACAAGTGCGAAAAGTGGTTTTTCCACACTAATACAAGTGCAAAAGTGGTTTCCTGCACCAACACAAGTGCGAAAAGTGGTTTTTCAACACTAACACAAGTGCGAAAAGTGGTTTTTCCACACTAATACAAGTGCAAAAGTGGTTTCCTGCACCAACACAAGTGCAAAAAGTGGTTTTTCAACACTAACACAAGTGCGAAAAGTGGTTTTTCAACACTAACACAAGTGCGAAAAGTGTTTTTTCCACACTAATTCAAGTGCAAAAGTGGTTTCCTGCACCAACACAAGTGCGAAAAGTGGTTTTTCAACACTAACACAAGTGCAAAAAGTGGTTTTTCCACACTAATACAAGTGCAAAAGTGGTTTCCTGCACCAACACAAGTGCGAAAAGTGGTTTTTCAACACTAACACAAGTGCGAAAAGTGGTTTTTCAACACTATCACAAGTGCAAAAAGTGTTTTTTCCACACTAATACAAGTGCAGAAGTGGTTTCCTGCACCAACACAAGTGCGAAAAGTGGTTTTTCAACACTAACACAAGTGCGAAAAGTGGTTTTTCAACACTAACACAAGTGCGAAAAGTGTTTTTTCCACACTAATACAAGTGCAAAAGTGGTTTCCTGCACCAATACAAGTGCGAAAAGTGGTTTTTCAACACTAACACAAGTGCGAAAAGTAGTTTTTCAACACTAACACAAGTGCGAAAAGTGGTTTTTCAACACTAACACAAGTGCGAAAAGTGGTTTTTCCACACTAATACAAGTGCAAAAGTGGTTTTCTGCACCAACACAAGTGCGAAAAGTGGTTTTTCAACACTAACACAAGTGCGAAAAGTGGTTTTTCAACACTATCACAAGTGCAAAATGTGTTTTTTCCACACTAATACAAGTGCAAAAGTGGTGTCCTGCACCAACACAAGTGCGAAAAGTGGTTTTTCAACACTAACACAAGTGCGAAAAGTGGTTTTTCAACATTAACACAAGTGCAAAAAGTGTTTTTTCCACACGAATACAAGTGCAAAAGTGGTTTCCTGCACCAACACAAGTGCGAAAAGTGGTTTTTCAACACTAACACAAGTGCGAAAAGTGGTTTTTCAACACTAACACAAGTGCGAAAAGTGGTTTTTCATCACTAACACAAGTGCGAAAAGTGTTTTTCCCACACTAATACAAGTGCAAAAGTGGTTTCCTGCACCAACACAAGTGCGAAAAGTGGTTTTCCAACACTAACACAAGTGCGAAAAGTGGTTTTTCAACACTAACACAAGTGCGAAAAGTGGTTTTTCCACACTAATACAAGTGCAAAAGTGGTTTCTGCACCAACACAAGTGCGAAAAGTGGTTTTTCAACACTAACCCAAGTGCGAAAAGTGGTTTTTCAACACTATCACAAGTGCAAAAAGTGTTTTTTCCACACTAATACAAGTGCAAAAGTGGTTTCCTGCACCATCACAAGTGCGAAAAGTGGTTTTTCAACACTAACACAAGTGCGAAAAGTGGTTTTTCAACATTAACACAAGTGCAAAAAGTGATTTTTCCACACGAATACAAGTGCAAAAGTGGTTTCCTGCACCAACACAAGTGCGAAAAGTGGTTTTTCAACACTAACACAAGTGCGAAAAGTGGTTTTTAAACACTAACACAAGTGCGAAAAGTGGTTTTTCAACACTAACACAAGTGCGAAAAGTGTTTTTTCCACACTAATACAAGTGCAAAAGTGGTTTCCTGCACCAACACAAGTGCGAAAAGTGGTTTTTCAACACTAACACAAGTGCTAAAAGTGGTTTTTCAACACTAACACATGTGCGAAAAGTGGTTTTTCAACACTATCACAAGTGCGAAAAGTGGTTTTTCAACACTAACACAAGTGCGAAAAGTGGTTTTTCAACACTAACACAAGTGAGAAAAGTGGTTTTTCAACACTAACACAAGTGCGAAAAGTGGTTTTTCCACACTAATACAAATGCAAAAGTGGTTTCCTGCACCAATATAAGTGCAAAAAGTGGTTTTTCAACACTAACACAAGTGCGAAAAGTGGGTTTTAAACACTAACACAAGTGCGAAAAGTGTTTTTTCCACACTAATACAAGTGCAAAAGTGGTTTCCTGCACCAATACAAGTGTGAAAAGTGGTTTTTCAACACTAACACAAGTGCGAAAAGTGGTTTTTCCACACTAATACAAGTGCAAAAGTGGTTTCCTTCACCAACACAAGTGCGAAAAGTGGTTTTTCAACACTAACACAAGTGCGAAAAGTGGTTTTTCAACACTATCACAAGTGCAAAAGTGGTTTCCTGCACCAACACAAGTGCGAAAAGTGGTTTTTCAACACTAACACAAGTGCGAAAAGTGGTTTTTCAACACTATCACAAGTGCAAAAAGTGTTTTTTCCACACTAATACAAGTGCAAAAGTGGTTTCCTGCACCAACACAAGTGCGAAAAGTGGTTTTTCAACACTAACACAAGTGCGAAAAGTGGTTTTTCAACACTAACACAAGTGCGAAAAGTGTTTTTTCCACACTAATACAAGTGCAAAAGTGGTTTCCTGCACCAATACAAGTGCGAAAAGTGGTTTTTCAACACTAACACAAGTGCGAAAAGTAGTTTTTCAACACTAACACAAGTGCGAAAAGTGGTTTTTCAACACTAACACAAGTGCGAAAAGTGGTTTTGCCACACTAATACAAGTGCAAAAGTGGTTTTCTGCACCAACACAAGTGCGAAAAGTGGTTTTTCAACACTAACACAAGTGCGAAAAGTGGTTTTTCAACACTAACACAAGTGCGAAAAGTGTTTTTTCCACACTAATTCAAGTGTAAAAGTGGTTTCCTGCACCAACACAAGTGCGAAAAGTGGTTTTTCAACACTAACACAAGTGCAAAAAGTGGTTTTTCAACACTATCACAAATGCGAAAAGTGGTTTTTCAACACTAACACAAGTGCGAAAAGTGGTTTTTCAACACTAACACAAGTGCGAAAAGTGGTTTTTCAACACTAACACAAGTGCGAAAAGTGGTTTTTCCACACTAATACAAGTGCAAAAGTGGTTTCCTGCACCAACACAAGTGCGAAAAGTGGTTTTTCAACACTAACACAAGTGCGAAAAGTGGTTTTTCCACACTAATACAAGTGCAAAAGTGGTTTCCTGCACCAACACAAGTGCAAAAAGTGGTTTTTCAACACTAACACAAGTGCGAAAAGTGGTTTTTCAACACTAACACAAGTGCGAAAAGTGTTTTTTCCACACTAATTCAAGTGCAAAAGTGGTTTCCTGCACCAACACAAGTGCGAAAAGTGGTTTTTCAACACTAACACAAGTGCAAAAAGTGTTTTTTCCACACTAATACAAGTGCAAAAGTGGTTTCCTGCACCAACACAAGTGCGAAAAGTGGTTTTTCAACACTAACACAAGTGCGAAAAGTGGTTTTTCAACACTATCACAAGTGCGAAAAGTGGTTTTTCAACACTAACACAAGTGCGAAAAGTGGTTTTGCCACACTAATACAAGTGCAAAAGTGGTTTTCTGCACCAACACAAGTGCGAAAAGTGGTTTTTCAACACTAACATAAGTGCGAAAAGTGGTTTTTCAACACTAACACAAGTGCGAAAAGTGTTTTTTCCACACTAATTCAAGTGTAAAAGTGGTTTCCTGCACCAACACAAGTGCGAAAAGTGGTTTTTCAACACTAACACAAGTGCAAAAAGTGGTTTTTCAACACTATCACAAGTGCGAAAAGTGGTTTTTCAACACTAACACAAGTGCGAAAAGTGGTTTTTCAACACTAACACAAGTGCGAAAAGTGGTTTTTCAACACTAACACAAGTGCGAAAAGTGGTTTTTCCACACTAATACAAGTGCAAAAGTGGTTTCCTGCACCAACACAAGTGCGAAAAGTGGTTTTTCAACACTAACACAAGTGCGAAAAGTGGTTTTTCCACACTAATACAAGTGCAAAAGTGGTTTCCTGCACCAACACAAGTGCAAAAAGTGGTTTTTCAACACTAACACAAGTGCGAAAAGTGGTTTTTCAACACTAACACAAGTGCGAAAAGTGTTTTTTCCACACTAATTCAAGTGCAAAAGTGGTTTCCTGCACCAACACAAGTGCGAAAAGTGGTTTTTCAACACTAACACAAGTGCAAAAAGTGGTTTTTCCACACTAATACAAGTGCAAAAGTGGTTTCCTGCACCAACACAAGTGCGAAAAGTGGTTTTTCAACACTAACACAAGTGCGAAAAGTGGTTTTTCAACACTATCACAAGTGCAAAAAGTGTTTTTTCCACACTAATACAAGTGCAAAAGTGGTTTCCTGCACCAACACAAGTGCGAAAAGTGGTTTTTCAACACTAACACAAGTGCGAAAAGTGGTTTTTCAACACTAACACAAGTGCGAAAAGTGTTTTTTCCACACTAATACAAGTGCAAAAGTGGTTTCCTGCACCAATACAAGTGCGAAAAGTGGTTTTTCAACACTAACACAAGTGCGAAAAGTAGTTTTTCAACACTAACACAAGTGCGAAAAGTGGTTTTTCAACACTAACACAAGTGCGAAAAGTGGTTTTTCCACACTAATACAAGTGCAAAAGTGGTTTTCTGCACCAACACAAGTGCGAAAAGTGGTTTTTCAACACTAACACAAGTGCGAAAAGTGGTTTTTCAACACTATCACAAGTGCAAAATGTGTTTTTTCCACACTAATACAAGTGCAAAAGTGGTGTCCTGCACCAACACAAGTGCGAAAAGTGGTTTTTCAACACTAACACAAGTGCGAAAAGTGGTTTTTCAACATTAACACAAGTGCAAAAAGTGTTTTTTCCACACGAATACAAGTGCAAAAGTGGTTTCCTGCACCAACACAAGTGCGAAAAGTGGTTTTTCAACACTAACACAAGTGCGAAAAGTGGTTTTTCAACATTAACACAAGTGCGAAAAGTGTTTTTCCCACACTAATACAAGTGCAAAAGTGGTTTCCTGCACCAACACAAGTGCGAAAAGTGGTTTTCCAACACTAACACAAGTGCGAAAAGTGGTTTTTCAACACTAACACAAGTGCGAAAAGTGGTTTTTCCACACTAATACAAGTGCAAAAGTGGTTTCTGCACCAACACAAGTGCGAAAAGTGGTTTTTCAACACTAACCCAAGTGCGAAAAGTGGTTTTTCAACACTATCACAAGTGCAAAAAGTGTTTTTTCCACACTAATACAAGTGCAAAAGTGGTTTCCTGCACCATCACAAGTGCGAAAAGTGGTTTTTCAACACTAACACAAGTGCGAAAAGTGGTTTTTCAACATTAACACAAGTGCAAAAAGTGTTTTTTCCACACGAATACAAGTGCAAAAGTGGTTTCCTGCACCAACACAAGTGCGAAAAGTGGTTTTTCAACACTAACACAAGTGCGAAAAGTGGTTTTTAAACACTAACACAAGTGCGAAAAGTGGTTTTTCAACACTAACACAAGTGCGAAAAGTGTTTTTTCCACACTAATACAAGTGCAAAAGTGGTTTCCTGCACCAACACAAGTGCGAAAAGTGGTTTTTCAACACTAACACAAGTGCTAAAAGTGGTTTTTCAACACTAACACATGTGCGAAAAGTGGTTTTTCAACACTATCCAAGTGCGAAAAGTGATTTTTCAACACTAACACAAGTGCGAAAAGTGGTTTTTCAACACTAACACAAGTGAGAAAAGTGGTTTTTCAACACTAATACAAGTGCGAAAAGTGGTTTTTCCACACTAATACAAATGCAAAAGTGGTTTCCTGCACCAATATAAGTGCAAAAAGTGGTTTTTCAACACTAACACAAGTGCGAAAAGTGGGTTTTCAACACTAACACAAGTGCGAAAAGTGTTTTTTCCACACTAATACAAGTGCAAAAGTGGTTTCCTGCACCAATACAAGTGTGAAAAGTGGTTTTTCAACACTAACACAAGTGCGAAAAGTGGTTTTTCCACACTAATACAAGTGCAAAAGTGGTTTCCTTCACCAACACAAGTGCGAAAAGTGGTTTTTCAACACTAACACAAGTGCGAAAAGTGGTTTTTCAACACTATCACAAGTGCAAAAGTGGTTTCCTGCACCAACACAAGTGCGAAAAGTGGTTTTTCAACACTAACACAAGTGCGAAAAGTGGTTTTTCAACACTATCACAAGTGCAAAAAGTGTTTTTTCCACACTAATACAAGTGCAAAAGTGGTTTCCTGCACCAACACAAGTGCGAAAAGTGGTTTTTCAACACTAACACAAGTGCGAAAAGTGGTTTTTCAACACTAACACAAGTGCGAAAAGTGTTTTTTCCACACTAATACAAGTGCAAAAGTGGTTTCCTGCACCAATACAAGTGCGAAAAGTGGTTTTTCAACACTAACACAAGTGCGAAAAGTAGTTTTTCAACACTAACACAAGTGCGAAAAGTGGTTTTTCAACACTAACACAAGTGCGAAAAGTGGTTTTGCCACACTAATACAAGTGCAAAAGTGGTTTTCTGCACCAACACAAGTGCGAAAAGTGGTTTTTCAACACTAACACAAGTGCGAAAAGTGGTTTTTCAACACTAACACAAGTGCGAAAAGTGTTTTTTCCACACTAATTCAAGTGTAAAAGTGGTTTCCTGCACCAACACAAGTGCGAAAAGTGGTTTTTCAACACTAACACAAGTGCAAAAAGTGGTTTTTCAACACTATCACAAATGCGAAAAGTGGTTTTTCAACACTAACACAAGTGCGAAAAGTGGTTTTTCAACACTAACACAAGTGCGAAAAGTGGTTTTTCAACACTAACACAAGTGCGAAAAGTGGTTTTTCCACACTAATACAAGTGCAAAAGTGGTTTCCTGCACCAACACAAGTGCGAAAAGTGGTTTTTCAACACTAACACAAGTGCGAAAAGTGGTTTTTCCACACTAATACAAGTGCAAAAGTGGTTTCCTGCACCCACACAAGTGCAAAAAGTGGTTTTTCAACACTAACACAAGTGCGAAAAGTGGTTTTTCAACACTAACACAAGTGCGAAAAGTGTTTTTTCCACACTAATTCAAGTGCAAAAGTGGTTTCCTGCACCAACACAAGTGCGAAAAGTGGTTTTTCAACACTAACACAAGTGCAAAAAGTGGTTTTTCCACACTAATACAAGTGCAAAAGTGGTTTCCTGCACCAACACAAGTGCGAAAAGTGGTTTTTCAACACTAACACAAGTGCGAAAAGTGGTTTTTCAACACTATCACAAGTGCAAAAAGTGTTTTTTCCACACTAATACAAGTGCAAAAGTGGTTTCCTGCACCAACACAAGTGCGAAAAGTGGTTTTTCAACACTAACACAAGTGCGAAAAGTGGTTTTTCAACACTAACACAAGTGCGAAAAGTGTTTTTTCCACACTAATACAAGTGCAAAAGTGGTTTCCTGCACCAATACAAGTGCGAAAAGTGGTTTTTCAACACTAACACAAGTGCGAAAAGTAGTTTTTCAACACTAACACAAGTGCGAAAAGTGGTTTTTCAACACTAACACAAGTGCGAAAAGTGGTTTTTCCACACTAATACAAGTGCAAAAGTGGTTTTCTGCACCAACACAAGTGCGAAAAGTGGTTTTTCAACACTAACACAAGTGCGAAAAGTGGTTTTTCAACACTATCACAAGTGCAAAATGTGTTTTTTCCACACTAATACAAGTGCAAAAGTGGTGTCCTGCACCAACACAAGTGCGAAAAGTGGTTTTTCAACACTAACACAAGTGCGAAAAGTGGTTTTTCAACATTAACACAAGTGCAAAAAGTGTTTTTTCCACACGAATACAAGTGCAAAAGTGGTTTCCTGCACCAACACAAGTGCGAAAAGTGGTTTTTCAACACTAACACAAGTGCGAAAAGTGGTTTTTCAACACTAACACAAGTGCGAAAAGTGGTTTTTCAACACTAACACAAGTGCGAAAAGTGTTTTTTCCACACTAATACAAGTGCAAAAGTGGTTTCCTGCACCAACACAAGTGCGAAAAGTGGTTTTCCAACACTAACACAAGTGCGAAAAGTGGTTTTTCAACACTAACACAAGTGCGAAAAGTGGTTTTTCCACACTAATACAAGTGCAAAAGTGGTTTCTGCACCAACACAAGTGCGAAAAGTGGTTTTTCAACACTAACCCAAGTGCGAAAAGTGGTTTTTCAACACTATCACAAGTGCAAAAAGTGTTTTTTCCACACTAATACAAGTGCAAAAGTGGTTTCCTGCACCATCACAAGTGCGAAAAGTGGTTTTTCAACACTAACACAAGTGCGAAAAGTGGTTTTTCAACATTAACACAAGTGCAAAAAGTGTTTTTTCCACACGAATACAAGTGCAAAAGTGGTTTCCTGCACCAACACAAGTGCGAAAACTGGTTTTTCAACACTAACACAAGTGCGAAAAGTGGTTTTTAAACACTAACACAAGTGCGAAAAGTGGTTTTTCAACACTAACACAAGTGCGAAAAGTGTTTTTTCCACACTAATACAAGTGCAAAAGTGGTTTCCTGCACCAACACAAGTGCGAAAAGTGGTTTTCCAACACTAACACAAGTGCTAAAAGTGGTTTTTCAACACTAACACATGTGCGAAAAGTGGTTTTTCAACACTATCACAAGTGCGAAAAGTGGTTTTTCAACACTAACACAAGTGCGAAAAGTGGTTTTTCAACACTAACACAAGTGAGAAAAGTGGTTTTTCAACACTAACACAAGTGCGAAAAGTGGTTTTTCCACACTAATACAAATGCAAAAGTGGTTTCCTGCACCAATATAAGTGCAAAAAGTGGTTTTTCAACACTAACACAAGTGCGAAAAGTGGGTTTTCAACACTAACACAAGTGCGAAAAGTGTTTTTTCCACACTAATACAAGTGCAAAAGTGGTTTCCTGCACCAATACAAGTGTGAAAAGTGGTTTTTCAACACTAACACAAGTGCGAAAAGTGGTTTTCCACACTAATACAAGTGCAAAAGTGGTTTCCTTCACCAACACAAGTGCGAAAAGTGGTTTTTCAACACTAACATAAGTGCGAAAAGTGGTTTTTCAACACTATCACAAGTGCAAAAGTGGTTTCCTGCACCAATACAAGTGTGAAAAGTGGTTTTTCAACACTAACACAAGTGCGAAAAGTGGTTTTTCAACACTAACACAAGTGCGAAAAGTGTTTTTTCCACACTAATTCAAGTGTAAAAGTGGTTTCCTGCACCAACACAAGTGCGAAAAGTGGTTTTTCAACACTAACACAAGTGCAAAAAGTGGTTTTTCAACACTATCACAAATGCGAAAAGTGGTTTTTCAACACTAACACAAGTGCGAAAAGTGGTTTTTCAACACTAACACAAGTGCGAAAAGTGGTTTTTCAACACTAACACAAGTGCGAAAAGTGGTTTTTCCACACTAATACAAGTGCAAAAGTGGTTTCCTGCACCAACACAAGTGCGAAAAGTGGTTTTTCAACACTAACACAAGTGCGAAAAGTGGTTTTTCCACACTAATACAAGTGCAAAAGTGGTTTCCTGCACCAACACAAGTGCAAAAAGTGGTTTTTCAACACTAACACAAGTGCGAAAAGTGGTTTTTCAACACTAACACAAGTGCGAAAAGTGTTTTTTCCACACTAATTCAAGTGCAAAAGTGGTTTCCTGCACCAACACAAGTGCGAAAAGTGGTTTTTCAACACTAACACAAGTGCAAAAAGTGGTTTTTCCACACTAATACAAGTGCAAAAGTGGTTTCCTGCACCAACACAAGTGCGAAAAGTGGTTTTTCAACACTAACACAAGTGCGAAAAGTGGTTTTTCAACACTATCACAAGTGCAAAAAGTGTTTTTTCCACACTAATACAAGTGCAAAAGTGGTTTCCTGCACCAACACAAGTGCGAAAAGTGGTTTTTCAACACTAACACAAGTGCGAAAAGTGGTTTTTCAACACTAACACAAGTGCGAAAAGTGTTTTTTCCACACTAATACAAGTGCAAAAGTGGTTTCCTGCACCAATACAAGTGCGAAAAGTGGTTTTTCAACACTAACACAAGTGCGAAAAGTAGTTTTTCAACACTAACACAAGTGCGAAAAGTGGTTTTTCAACACTAACACAAGTGCGAAAAGTGGTTTTTCCACACTAATACAAGTGCAAAAGTGGTTTTCTGCACCAACACAAGTGCGAAAAGTGGTTTTTCAACACTAACACAAGTGCGAAAAGTGGTTTTTCAACACTATCACAAGTGCAAAATGTGTTTTTTCCACACTAATACAAGTGCAAAAGTGGTGTCCTGCACCAACACAAGTGCGAAAAGTGGTTTTTCAACACTAACACAAGTGCGAAAAGTGGTTTTTCAACATTAACACAAGTGCAAAAAGTGTTTTTTCCACACGAATACAAGTGCAAAAGTGGTTTCCTGCACCAACACAAGTGCGAAAAGTGGTTTTTCAACACTAACACAAGTGCGAAAAGTGGTTTTTCAACACTAACACAAGTGCGAAAAGTGGTTTTTCAACACTAACACAAGTGCGAAAAGTGTTTTTTCCACACTAATACAAGTGCAAAAGTGGTTTCCTGCACCAACACAAGTGCGAAAAGTGGTTTTCCAACACTAACACAAGTGCGAAAAGTGGTTTTTCAACACTAACACAAGTGCGAAAAGTGGTTTTTCCACACTAATACAAGTGCAAAAGTGGTTTCTGCACCAACACAAGTGCGAAAAGTGGTTTTTCAACACTAACCCAAGTGCGAAAAGTGGTTTTTCAACACTATCACAAGTGCAAAAAGTGTTTTTTCCACACTAATACAAGTGCAAAAGTGGTTTCCTGCACCATCACAAGTGCGAAAAGTGGTTTTTCAACACTAACACAAGTGCGAAAAGTGGTTTTTCCACACTAATACAAGTGCAAAAGTGGTTTCCTTCACCAACACAAGTGCGAAAAGTGGTTTTTCAACACTAACACAAGTGCGAAAAGTGGTTTTTCAACACTATCACAAGTGCAAAAGTGGTTTCCTGCACCAACACAAGTGCGAAAAGTGGTTTTTCAACACTAACACAAGTGCGAAAAGTGGTTTTTCAACACTATCACAAGTGCAAAAAGTGTTTTTTCCACACTAATACAAGTGCAAAAGTGGTTTCCTGCACCAACACAAGTGCGAAAAGTGGTTTTTCAACACTAACACAAGTGCGAAAAGTGGTTTTTCAACACTAACACAAGTGCGAAAAGTGTTTTTTCCACACTAATACAAGTGCAAAAGTGGTTTCCTGCACCAATACAAGTGCGAAAAGTGGTTTTTCAACACTAACACAAGTGCGAAAAGTAGTTTTTCAACACTAACACAAGTGCGAAAAGTGGTTTTTCAACACTAACACAAGTGCGAAAAGTGGTTTTGCCACACTAATACAAGTGCAAAAGTGGTTTTCTGCACCAACACAAGTGCGAAAAGTGGTTTTTCAACACTAACACAAGTGCGAAAAGTGGTTTTTCAACACTAACACAAGTGCGAAAAGTGTTTTTTCCACACTAATTCAAGTGTAAAAGTGGTTTCCTGCACCAACACAAGTGCGAAAAGTGGTTTTTCAACACTAACACAAGTGCAAAAAGTGGTTTTTCAACACTATCACAAATGCGAAAAGTGGTTTTTCAACACTAACACAAGTGCGAAAAGTGGTTTTTCAACACTAACACAAGTGCGAAAAGTGGTTTTTCAACACTAACACAAGTGCGAAAAGTGGTTTTTCCACACTAATACAAGTGCAAAAGTGGTTTCCTGCACCAACACAAGTGCGAAAAGTGGTTTTTCAACACTAACACAAGTGCGAAAAGTGGTTTTTCCACACTAATACAATTGCAAAAGTGGTTTCCTGCACCAACACAAGTGCAAAAAGTGGTTTTTCAACACTAACACAAGTGCGAAAAGTGGTTTTTCAACACTAACACAAGTGCGAAAAGTGTTTTTTCCACACTAATTCAAGTGCAAAAGTGGTTTCCTGCACCAACACAAGTGCGAAAAGTGGTTTTTCAACACTAACACAAGTGCAAAAAGTGGTTTTGCCACACTAATACAAGTGCAAAAGTGGTTTCCTGCACCAACACAAGTGCGAAAAGTGGTTTTTCAACACTAACACAAGTGCGAAAAGTGGTTTTTCAACACTATCACAAGTGCAAAAAGTGTTTTTTCCACACTAATACAAGTGCAAAAGTGGTTTCCTGCACCAACACAAGTGCGAAAAGTGGTTTTTCAACACTAACACAAGTGCGAAAAGTGGTTTTTCAACACTAACACAAGTGCGAAAAGTGTTTTTTCCACACTAATACAAGTGCAAAAGTGGTTTCCTGCACCAATACAAGTGCGAAAAGTGGTTTTTCAACACTAACACAAGTGCGAAAAGTAGTTTTTCAACACTAACACAAGTGCGAAAAGTGGTTTTTCAACACTAACACAAGTGCAAAAAGTGGTTTTTCCACACTAATACAAGTGCAAAAGTGGTTTTCTGCACCAACACAAGTGCGAAAAGTGGTTTTTCAACACTAACACAAGTGCGAAAAGTGGTTTTTCAACACTATCACAAGTGCAAAATGTGTTTTTTCCACACTAATACAAGTGCAAAAGTGGTGTCCTGCACCAACACAAGTGCGAAAAGTGGTTTTTCAACACTAACACAAGTGCGAAAAGTGGTTTTTCAACATTAACACAAGTGCAAAAAGTGTTTTTTCCACACGAATACAAGTGCAAAAGTGGTTTCCTGCACCAACACAAGTGCGAAAAGTGGTTTTTCAACACTAACACAAGTGCGAAAAGTGGTTTTTCAACACTAACACAAGTGCGAAAAGTGGTTTTTCAACACTAACACAAGTGCGAAAAGTGTTTTTTCCACACTAATACAAGTGCAAAAGTGGTTTCCTGCACCAACACAAGTGCGAAAAGTGGTTTTCCAACACTAACACAAGTGCGAAAAGTGGTTTTTCAACACTAACACAAGTGCGAAAAGTGGTTTTTCCACACTAATACAAGTGCAAAAGTGGTTTCTGCACCAACACAAGTGCGAAAAGTGGTTTTTCAACACTAACCCAAGTGCGAAAAGTGGTTTTTCAACACTATCACAAGTGCAAAAAGTGTTTTTTCCACACTAATACAAGTGCAAAAGTGGTTTCCTGCACCATCACAAGTGCGAAAAGTGGTTTTTCAACACTAACACAAGTGCGAAAAGTGGTTTTTCAACATTAACACAAGTGCAAAAAGTGTTTTTTCCACACGAATACAAGTGCAAAAGTGGTTTCCTGCACCAACACAAGTGCGAAAACTGGTTTTTCAACACTAACACAAGTGCGAAAAGTGGTTTTTAAACACTAACACAAGTGCGAAAAGTGGTTTTTCAACACTAACACAAGTGCGAAAAGTGTTTTTTCCACACTAATACAAGTGCAAAAGTGGTTTCCTGCACCAACACAAGTGCGAAAAGTGGTTTTCCAACACTAACACAAGTGCTAAAAGTGGTTTTTCAACACTAACACATGTGCGAAAAGTGGTTTTTCAACACTATCACAAGTGCGAAAAGTGGTTTTTCAACACTAACACAAGTGCGAAAAGTGGTTTTTCAACACTAACACAAGTGAGAAAAGTGGTTTTTCAACACTAACACAAGTGCGAAAAGTGGTTTTTCCACACTAATACAAATGCAAAAGTGGTTTCCTGCACCAATATAAGTGCAAAAAGTGGTTTTTCAACACTAACACAAGTGCGAAAAGTGGGTTTTCAACACTAACACAAGTGCGAAAAGTGTTTTTTCCACACTAATACAAGTGCAAAAGTGGTTTCCTGCACCAATACAAGTGTGAAAAGTGGTTTTTCAACACTAACACAAGTGCGAAAAGTGGTTTTTCCACACTAATACAAGTGCAAAAGTGGTTTCCTTCACCAACACAAGTGCGAAAAGTGGTTTTTCAACACTAACATAAGTGCGAAAAGTGGTTTTTCAACACTATCACAAGTGCAAAAGTGGTTTCCTGCACCAATACAAGTGTGAAAAGTGGTTTTTCAACACTAACACAAGTGCGAAAAGTGGTTTTTCAACACTAACACAAGTGCGAAAAGTGTTTTTTCCACACTAATTCAAGTGTAAAAGTGGTTTCCTGCACCAACACAAGTGCGAAAAGTGGTTTTTCAACACTAACACAAGTGCAAAAAGTGGTTTTTCAACACTATCACAAATGCGAAAAGTGGTTTTTCAACACTAACACAAGTGCGAAAAGTGGTTTTTCAACACTAACACAAGTGCGAAAAGTGGTTTTTCAACACTAACACAAGTGCGAAAAGTGGTTTTTCCACACTAATACAAGTGCAAAAGTGGTTTCCTGCACCAACACAAGTGCGAAAAGTGGTTTTTCAACACTAACACAAGTGCGAAAAGTGGTTTTTCCACACTAATACAAGTGCAAAAGTGGTTTCCTGCACCAACACAAGTGCAAAAAGTGGTTTTTCAACACTAACACAAGTGCGAAAAGTGGTTTTTCAACACTAACACAAGTGCGAAAAGTGTTTTTTCCACACTAATTCAAGTGCAAAAGTGGTTTCCTGCACCAACACAAGTGCGAAAAGTGGTTTTTCAACACTAACACAAGTGCAAAAAGTGGTTTTTCCACACTAATACAAGTGCAAAAGTGGTTTCCTGCACCAACACAAGTGCGAAAAGTGGTTTTTCAACACTAACACAAGTGCGAAAAGTGGTTTTTCAACACTAACACAAGTGCAAAAAGTGGTTTTTCCACACTAATACAAGTGCAAAAGTGGTTTCCTGCACCAACACAAGTGCAAAAAGTGGTTTTTAAACACTAACACAAGTGCGAAAAGTGGTTTTTCAACACTAACACAAGTGCGAAAAGTGTTTTTTCCACACTAATACAAGTGCAAAAGTGGTTTCCTGCACCAACACAAGTGCGAAAAGTGGTTTTCCAACACTAACACAAGTGCTAAAAGTGGTTTTTCAACACTAACACATGTGCGAAAAGTGGTTTTTCAACACTATCACAAGTGCGAAAAGTGGTTTTTCAACACTAACACAAGTGCGAAAAGTGGTTTTTCAACACTAACACAAGTGAGAAAAGTGGTTTTTCAACACTAACACAAGTGCGAAAAGTGGTTTTTCCACACTAATACAAATGCAAAAGTGGTTTCCTGCACCAATATAAGTGCAAAAAGTGGTTTTTCAACACTAACACAAGTGCGAAAAGTGGGTTTTCAACACTAACACAAGTGCGAAAAGTGTTTTTTCCACACTAATACAAGTGCAAAAGTGGTTTCCTGCACCAATACAAGTGTGAAAAGTGGTTTTTCAACACTAACACAAGTGCGAAAAGTGGTTTTTCCACACTAATACAAGTGCAAAAGTGGTTTCCTTCACCAACACAAGTGCGAAAAGTGGTTTTTCAACACTAACATAAGTGCGAAAAGTGGTTTTTCAACACTATCACAAGTGCAAAAGTGGTTTCCTGCACCAATACAAGTGTGAAAAGTGGTTTTTCAACACTAACACAAGTGCGAAAAGTGGTTTTTCAACACTAACACAAGTGCGAAAAGTGTTTTTTCCACACTAATTCAAGTGTAAAAGTGGTTTCCTGCACCAACACAAGTGCGAAAAGTGGTTTTTCAACACTAACACAAGTGCAAAAAGTGGTTTTTCAACACTATCACAAATGCGAAAAGTGGTTTTTCAACACTAACACAAGTGCGAAAAGTGGTTTTTCAACACTAACACAAGTGCGAAAAGTGGTTTTTCAACACTAACACAAGTGCGAAAAGTGGTTTTTCCACACTAATACAAGTGCAAAAGTGGTTTCCTGCACCAACACAAGTGCGAAAAGTGGTTTTTCAACACTAACACAAGTGCGAAAAGTGGTTTTTCCACACTAATACAAGTGCAAAAGTGGTTTCCTGCACCAACACAAGTGCAAAAAGTGGTTTTTCAACACTAACACAAGTGCGAAAAGTGGTTTTTCAACACTAACACAAGTGCGAAAAGTGTTTTTTCCACACTAATTCAAGTGCAAAAGTGGTTTCCTGCACCAACACAAGTGCGAAAAGTGGTTTTTCAACACTAACACAAGTGCAAAAAGTGGTTTTTCCACACTAATACAAGTGCAAAAGTGGTTTCCTGCACCAACACAAGTGCGAAAAGTGGTTTTTCAACACTAACACAAGTGCGAAAAGTGGTTTTTCAACACTATCACAAGTGCAAAAAGTGTTTTTTCCACACTAATACAAGTGCAAAAGTGGTTTCCTGCACCAACACAAGTGCGAAAAGTGGTTTTTCAACACTAACACAAGTGCGAAAAGTGGTTTTTCAACACTAACACAAGTGCGAAAAGTGTTTTTTCCACACTAATACAAGTGCAAAAGTGGTTTCCTGCACCAATACAAGTGCGAAAAGTGGTTTTTCAACACTAACACAAGTGCGAAAAGTAGTTTTTCAACACTAACACAAGTGCGAAAAGTGGTTTTTCAACACTAACACAAGTGCGAAAAGTGGTTTTTCCACACTAATACAAGTGCAAAAGTGGTTTTCTGCACCAACACAAGTGCGAAAAGTGGTTTTTCAACACTAACACAAGTGCGAAAAGTGGTTTTTCAACACTATCACAAGTGCAAAATGTGTTTTTTCCACACTAATACAAGTGCAAAAGTGGTGTCCTGCACCAACACAAGTGCGAAAAGTGGTTTTTCAACACTAACACAAGTGCGAAAAGTGGTTTTTCAACATTAACACAAGTGCAAAAAGTGTTTTTTCCACACGAATACAAGTGCAAAAGTGGTTTCCTGCACCAACACAAGTGCGAAAAGTGGTTTTTCAACACTAACACAAGTGCGAAAAGTGGTTTTTCAACACTAACACAAGTGCGAAAAGTGGTTTTTCAACACTAACACAAGTGCGAAAAGTGTTTTTTCCACACTAATACAAGTGCAAAAGTGGTTTCCTGCACCAACACAAGTGCGAAAAGTGGTTTTCCAACACTAACACAAGTGCGAAAAGTGGTTTTTCAACACTAACACAAGTGCGAAAAGTGGTTTTTCCACACTAATACAAGTGCAAAAGTGGTTTCTGCACCAACACAAGTGCGAAAAGTGGTTTTTCAACACTAACCCAAGTGCGAAAAGTGGTTTTTCAACACTATCACAAGTGCAAAAAGTGTTTTTTCCACACTAATACAAGTGCAAAAGTGGTTTCCTGCACCATCACAAGTGCGAAAAGTGGTTTTTCAACACTAACACAAGTGCGAAAAGTGGTTTTTCAACATTAACACAAGTGCAAAAAGTGTTTTTTCCACACGAATACAAGTGCAAAAGTGGTTTCCTGCACCAACACAAGTGCGAAAACTGGTTTTTCAACACTAACACAAGTGCGAAAAGTGGTTTTTAAACACTAACACAAGTGCGAAAAGTGGTTTTTCAACACTAACACAAGTGCGAAAAGTGTTTTTTCCACACTAATACAAGTGCAAAAGTGGTTTCCTGCACCAACACAAGTGCGAAAAGTGGTTTTCCAACACTAACACAAGTGCTAAAAGTGGTTTTTCAACACTAACACATGTGCGAAAAGTGGTTTTTCAACACTATCACAAGTGCGAAAAGTGGTTTTTCAACACTAACACAAGTGCGAAAAGTGGTTTTTCAACACTAACACAAGTGAGAAAAGTGGTTTTTCAACACTAACACAAGTGCGAAAAGTGGTTTTTCCACACTAATACAAATGCAAAAGTGGTTTCCTGCACCAATATAAGTGCAAAAAGTGGTTTTTCAACACTAACACAAGTGCGAAAAGTGGGTTTTCAACACTAACACAAGTGCGAAAAGTGTTTTTTCCACACTAATACAAGTGCAAAAGTGGTTTCCTGCACCAATACAAGTGTGAAAAGTGGTTTTTCAACACTAACACAAGTGCGAAAAGTGGTTTTTCCACACTAATACAAGTGCAAAAGTGGTTTCCTTCACCAACACAAGTGCGAAAAGTGGTTTTTCAACACTAACATAAGTGCGAAAAGTGGTTTTTCAACACTATCACAAGTGCAAAAGTGGTTTCCTGCACCAATACAAGTGTGAAAAGTGGTTTTTCAACACTAACACAAGTGCGAAAAGTGGTTTTTCCACACTAATACAAGTGCAAAAGTGGTTTCCTTCACCAACACAAGTGCGAAAAGTGGTTTTTCAACACTAACACAAGTGCGAAAAGTGTTTTTTCCACACTAATACAAGTGCAAAAGTGGTTTCCTGCACCAACACAAGTGCGAAAAGTGGTTTTTCAACACTAACACAAGTGCGAAAAGTGGTTTTTCAACACTAACACAAGTGCGAAAAGTGTTTTTTTCACACTAATTCAAGTGCAAAAGTGGTTTCCTGCACCAACACAAGTGCGAAAAGTGGTTTTTCAACACTAACACAAGTGCAAAAAGTGGTTTTCCACACTAATACAAGTGCAAAAGTGGTTTCCTGCACCAACACAAGTGCGAAAAGTGTTTTTTCAACACGAACACAAGTGCGAAAAGTGGTTTTTCCACACTAATACAAGTGCGAAAAGTGGTTTTTTCCACACTAATACAAGTGCAAAAGTGGTTTCCTGCACCAACACAAGTGCGAAAAGTGTTTTTTCCACACTAATACAAGTGCAAAAGTGGTTTCCTGCACCAACACAAGTGCGAAAAGTGGTTTTTCAACACTAACACAAGTGCGAAAAGTGGTTATTCAACACTATCACAAGTGCGAAAAGTGGTTTTTCAACACTAACACAAGTGCGAAAAGTGGTTTTTCAACACTAACACAAGTGCGAAAAGTGGTTTTTCCACACTAATACAAGTGCAAAAGTGGTTTCCTGCACCAACACAAGTGCGAAAAGTGGTTTTTCAACACTAACACAAGTGAGAAAAGTGGTTTTTCCACACTAATACAAGTGCAAAAGTGGTTTCCTGCACCAACACAAGTGCGAAAAGTGGTTTTTCAACACTAACACAAGTGCGAAAAGTGGTTTTTAAACACTAACACAAGTGCAAAAAGTGTTTTTTCCACACTAATTCAAGTGCAAAAGTGGTTTCCTGCACCAACACAAGTGCGAAAAGTGGTTTTTCAACACTAACACAAGTGCAAAAAGTGGTTTTTCAACACTATCACAAGTGCGAAAAGTGGTTTTTCAACACTAACACAAGTGCGAAAAGTGGTTTTTCAACACTAACACAAGTGCGAAAAGTGGTTTTTCAACACTAACACAAGCGCGAAAAGTGGTTTTTCCACACTAATACAAGTGCAAAAGTGGTTTCCTGCACCAACACAAGTGCGAAAAGTGGTTTTTCAACACTAACACAAGTGCGAAAAGTGGTTTTTCCACACTAATACAAGTGCAAAAGTGGTTTCCTGCACCAACACAAGTGCGAAAAGTGGTTTTTCAACACTAACACAAGTGCGAAAAGTGGTTTTTCAACACTAACACAAGTGCGAAAAGTGTTTTTTCCACACTAATTCAAGTGCAAAAGTGGTTTCCTGCACCAACACAAGTGCGAAAAGTGGTTTTTCAACACTAACACAAGTGCAAAAAGTGGTTTTCCACACTAATACAAGTGCAAAAGTGGTTTCCTGCACCAACACAAGTGCGAAAAGTGGTTTTTCAACACTAACACAAGTGCGAAAAGTGGTTTTTCAACACTATCACAAGTGCAAAAAGTGTTTTTTTCCACACTAATACAAGTGCAAAAGTGGTTTCCTGCACCAACACAAGTGCAAAAAGTGGTTTTTCAACACTAACACAAGTGCAAAAAGTGGTTTTTCCACACTAATACAAGTGCAAAAGTGGTTTCCTGCACCAACACAAGTGCGAAAAGTGGTTTTTCAACACTAACACAAGTGCGAAAAGTGGTTTTTCAACACTATCACAAGTGCAAAATGTGTTTTTTCCACACTAATACAAGTGCAAAAGTGGTGTCCTGCACCAACACAAGTGCAAAAAGTGGTTTTTCAACACTAACACAAGTGCGAAAAGTGGTTTTTCAACATTAACACAAGTGCAAAAAGTGTTTTTTCCACACGAATACAAGTGCAAAAGTGGTTTCCTTCACCAACACAAGTGCGAAAAGTGGTTTTTCAACACTAACACAAGTGCGAAAAGTGTTTTTTCCACACTAATACAAGTGCAAAAGTGGTTTCCTGCACCAACACAAGTGCGAAAAGTGGTTTTTCAACACTAACACAAGTGCGAAAAGTGGTTTTTCAACACTAACACAAGTGCGAAAAGTGTTTTTTCCACACTAATTCAAGTGCAAAAGTGGTTTCCTGCACCAACACAAGTGCGAAAAGTGGTTTTTCAACACTAACACAAGTGCAAAAAGTGGTTTTCCACACTAATACAAGTGCAAAAGTGGTTTCCTGCACCAACACAAGTGCGAAAAGTGGTTTTTCAACACTAACACAAGTGCGAAAAGTGGTTTTTCAACACTAACACAAGTGCGAAAAGTGTTTTTTCCACACTAATTCAAGTGCAAAAGTGGTTTCCTGCACCAACACAAGTGCGAAAAGTGGTTTTTCAACACTAACACAAGTGCAAAAAGTGGTTTTCCACACTAATACAAGTGCAAAAGTGTTTCCTGCACCAACACAAGTGCGAAAAGTGTTTTTTCAACACGAACACAAGTGCGAAAAGTGGTTTTTCCACACTAATACAAGTGCGAAAAGTGGTTTTTTCCACACTAATACAAGTGCAAAAGTGGTTTCCTGCACCAACACAAGTGCGAAAAGTGGTTTTTCAACACTATCACAAGTGCAAAAAGTGTTTTTTCCACACTATCACAAGTGCAAAAAGTGTTTTTTCCACACTAATACAAGTGCAAAAGTGGTTTCCTGCACCAACACAAGTGCGAAAAGTGGTTTTTCAACACTAACACAAGTGCGAAAAGTGGTTTTTCAACACTATCACAAGTGCGAAAAGTGGTTTTTCAACACTAACACAAGTGCGAAAAGTCGTTTTTCAACACTAACACAAGTGCGAAAAGTGGTTTTCCCACACTAATACAAGTGCAAAAGTGGTTTCCTGCACCAACACAAGTGCGGAAAAGTGGTTTTTCAACACTAACACAAGTGCGAAAAGTGGTTTTTCCACACTAATACAAGTGCAAAAGTGGTTTCCTGCACCAACACAAGTGCGAAAAGTGGTTTTTCAACACTAACACAAGTGCGAAAAGTGGTTTTCAACACTAACACAAGTGCAAAAAGTGTTTTTTCCACACTAATTCAAGTGCAAAAGTGGTTTCCTGCACCAACACAAGTGCGAAAAGTGGTTTTTCAACACTAACACAAGTGCAAAAAGTGGTTTTTCAACACTATCACAAGTGCGAAAAAGTGGTTTTTTCAACACTAACACAAGTGCGAAAAGTGGTTTTTCAACACTAACACAAGTGCGAAAAGTGGGTTTTTCAACACTAACACAAGCGCGAAAAGTGGTTTTTCCACACTAATACAAGTGCAAAAGTGGTTTCCTGCACCAACACAAGTGCGAAAAGTGGTTTTTCAACACTAACACAAGTGCGAAAAGTGGTTTTTTCCACACTATTACAAGTGCAAAAGTGGTTTCCTGCACCAACACAAGTGCGAAAAGTGGTTTTTCAACACTAACACAAGTGCGAAAAGTGGTTTTTCAACACTAACACAAGTGCGAAAAGTGTTTTTTCCACACTAATTCAAGTGCAAAAGTGGTTTCCTGCACCAACACAAGTGCGAAAAGTGGTTTTTCAACACTAACACAAGTGCAAAAAGTGGTTTTCCACACTAATACAAGTGCAAAAGTGGTTTCCTGCATAAACACAAGTGCGAAAAGTGGTTTTTCAACACTAACACAAGTGCGAAAAGTGGTTTTTCAACACTATCACAAGTGCAAAAAGTGTTTTTTCCACACTAATACAAGTGCAAAAGTGGTTTCCTGCACCAACACAAGTGCAAAAAGTGGGTTTTTCAACACTAACACAAGTGCAAAAAGTGGTTTTTCCACACTAATACAAGTGCAAAAGTGGTTTCCTGCACCAACACAAGTGCGAAAAGTGGTTTTTCAACACTAACACAAGTGCGAAAAGTGGTTTATTCAACACTATCACAAGTGCAAAAAGTGTTTTTTCCACACTAATACAAGTGCAAAAGTGGTTTCCTGCACCAACACAAGTGCGAAAAGTGGTTTTTCAACACTAACACAAGTGCGAAAAGTGGTTTTTTCAACACTAACATAAGTGCGAAAAGTGTTTTTTCCACACTAATACAAGTGCAAAAGTGGTTTACTGCACCAATACAAGTGCGAAAAGTGGTTTTTCAACACTAACACAAGTGCGAAAAGTAGTTTTTCAACACTAACACAAGTGCGAAAAGTGGTTTTTCAACACTAACACAAGTGCGAAAAGTGGTTTTGCCACACTAATACAAGTGCAAAAGTGGTTTTCTGCACCAACACAAGTGCGAAAAGTGGTTTTTCAACACTAACACAAGTGCGAAAAGTGGTTTTTCAACACTAACACAAGTGCGAAAAGTGTTTTTTCCACACTAATTCAAGTGCAAAAGTGGTTTCCTGCACCAACACAAGTGCGAAAAGTGGTTTTTCAACACTAACACAAGTGCAAAAAGTGGTTTTTCAACACTATCACAAGTGCGAAAAGTGGTTTTTCAACACAAACACAAGTGCGAAAAGTGGTTTTTCAACACTAACACAAGTGCGAAAAGTGGTTTTTCAACACTAACACAAGTGCGAAAAGTGGTTTTTCCACACTAATACAAGTGCAAAAGTGGTTTCCTGCACCAACACAAGTGCGAAAAGTGGTTTTTCAACACTAACACAAGTGCGAAAAGTGGTTTTTCCACACTAATACAAGTGCAAAAGTGGTTTCCTGCACCAACACAAGTGCAAAAAGTGGTTTTTCAACACTAACACAAGTGCGAAAAGTGGTTTTTCAACACTAACACAAGTGCGAAAAGTGTTTTTTCCACACTAATTCAATTGCAAAAGTGGTTTCCTGCACCAACACAAGTGCGAAAAGTGGTTTTTCAACACTAACACAAGTGCAAAAAGTGGTTTTTCCACACTAATACAAGTGCAAAAGTGGTTTCCTGCACCAACACAAGTGCGAAAAGTGGTTTTTCAACACTAACACAAGTGCGAAAAGTGGTTTTTCAACACTATCACAAGTGCAAAAAGTGTTTTTTCCACACTAATACAAGTGCAAAAGTGGTTTCCTGCACCAACACAAGTGCGAAAAGTGGTTTTTCAACACTAACACAAGTGCGAAAAGTGGTTTTTCAACACTAACACAAGTGCGAAAAGTGTTTTTTCCACACTAATACAAGTGCAAAAGTGGTTTCCTGCACCAATACAAGTGCGAAAAGTGGTTTTTCAACACTAACACAAGTGCGAAAAGTAGTTTTTCAACACTAACACAAGTGCGAAAAGTGGTTTTTCAACACTAACACAAGTGCGAAAAGTGGTTTTTCCACACTAATACAAGTGCAAAAGTGGTTTCCTGCACCAACACAAGTGCGAAAAGTGGTTTTTCAACACTAACACAAGTGCGAAAAGTGGTTTTTCAACACTATCACAAGTGCGAAAAGTGGTTTTTCAACACTAACACAAGTGCGAAAAGTCGTTTTTCAACACTAACACAAGTGCGAAAAGTGGTTTTTCCACACTAATACAAGTGCAAAAGTGGTTTCCTGCACCAACACAAGTGCGAAAAGTGGTTTTTCAACACTAACACAAGTGCGAAAAGTGGTTTTTCCACACTAATACAAGTGCAAAAGTGGTTTCCTGCACCAACACAAGTGCGAAAAGTGGTTTTTCAACACTAACACAAGTGCGAAAAGTGGTTTTTCAACACTAACACAAGTGCGAAAAGTGTTTTTTCCACACTAATTCAATTGCAAAAGTGGTTTCCTGCACCAACACAAGTGCGAAAAGTGGTTTTTCAACACTAACACAAGTGCAAAAAGTGGTTTTTCCACACTAATACAAGTGCAAAAGTGGTTTCCTGCACCAACACAAGTGCGAAAAGTGGTTTTTCAACACTAACACAAGTGCGAAAAGTGGTTTTTCAACACTATCACAAGTGCAAAAAGTGTTTTTTCCACACTAATACAAGTGCAAAAGTGGTTTCCTGCACCAACACAAGTGCGAAAAGTGGTTTTTCAACACTAACACAAGTGCGAAAAGTGGTTTTTCAACACTAACACAAGTGCGAAAAGTGTTTTTTCCACACTAATACAAGTGCAAAAGTGGTTTCCTGCACCAATACAAGTGCGAAAAGTGGTTTTTCAACACTAACACAAGTGCGAAAAGTAGTTTTTCAACACTAACACAAGTGCGAAAAGTGGTTTTTCAACACTAACACAAGTGCGAAAAGTGGTTTTTCCAAACTAATACAAGTGCAAAAGTGGTTTCCTGCACCAACACAAGTGCGAAAAGTGGTTTTTCAACACTAACACAAGTGCGAAAAGTGGTTTTTCAACACTATCACAAGTGCGAAAAGTGGTTTTTCAACACTAACACAAGTGCGAAAAGTCGTTTTTCAACACTAACACAAGTGCGAAAAGTGGTTTTTCCACACTAATACAAGTGCAAAAGTGGTTTCCTGCACCAACACAAGTGCGAAAAGTGGTTTTTCAACACTAACACAAGTGCGAAAAGTGGTTTTTCCACACTAATACAAGTGCAAAAGTGGTTTCCTGCACCAACACAAGTGCGAAAAGTGGTTTTTCAACACTAACACAAGTGCGAAAAGTGGTTTTTCAACACTAACACAAGTGCAAAAAGTGTTTTTTCCACACTAATTCAAGTGCAAAAGTGGTTTCCTGCACCAACACAAGTGCGAAAAGTGGTTTTTCAACACTAACACAAGTGCAAAAAGTGGTTTTTCAACACTATCACAAGTGCGAAAAGTGGTTTTTCAACACTAACACAAGTGCGAAAAGTGGTTTTTCAACACTAACACAAGTGCGAAAAGTGGTTTTTCAACACTAACACAAGCGCGAAAAGTGGTTTTTCCACACTAATACAAGTGCAAAAGTGGTTTCCTGCACCAACACAAGTGCGAAAAGTGGTTTTTCAACACTAACACAAGTGCGAAAAGTGGTTTTTCCACACTATTACAAGTGCAAAAGTGGTTTCCTGCACCAACACAAGTGCGAAAAGTGGTTTTTCAACACTAACACAAGTGCGAAAAGTGGTTTTTCAACACTAACACAAGTGCGAAAAGTGTTTTTTCCACACTAATTCAAGTGCAAAAGTGGTTTCCTGCACCAACACAAGTGCGAAAAGTGGTTTTTCAACACTAACACAAGTGCAAAAAGTGGTTTTCCACACTAATACAAGTGCAAAAGTGGTTTCCTGCATAAACACAAGTGCGAAAAGTGGTTTTTCAACACTAACACAAGTGCGAAAAGTGGTTTTTCAACACTAACACAAGTGCGAAAAGTGTTTTTTCCACACTAATTCAAGTGCAAAAGTGGTTTCCTGCACCAACACAAGTGCGAAAAGTGGTTTTTCAACACTAACACAAGTGCAAAAAGTGGTTTTCCACACTAATACAAGTGCAAAAGTGGTTTCCTGCATAAACACAAGTGCGAAAAGTGGTTTTTCAACACTAACACAAGTGCGAAAAGTGGTTTTTCAACACTAACACAAGTGCGAAAAGTGTTTTTTCCACACTAATACAAGTGCAAAAGTGGTTTCCTGCACCAATACAAGTGCGAAAAGTGGTTTTTCAACACTAACACAAGTGCGAAAAGTAGTTTTTCAACACTAACACAAGTGCGAAAAGTGGTTTTTCAACACTAACACAAGTGCGAAAAGTGGTTTTTCCAAACTAATACAAGTGCAAAAGTGGTTTCCTGCACCAACACAAGTGCGAAAAGTGGTTTTTCAACACTAACACAAGTGCGAAAAGTGGTTTTTCAACACTATCACAAGTGCGAAAAGTGGTTTTTCAACACTAACACAAGTGCGAAAAGTCGTTTTTCAACACTAACACAAGTGAGAAAAGTGGTTTTTCCACACTAATACAAGTGCAAAAGTGGTTTCCTGCACCAACACAAGTGCGAAAAGTGGTTTTTCAACACTAACACAAGTGCGAAAAGTGGTTTTTCCACACTAATACAAGTGCAAAAGTGGTTTCCTGCACCAACACAAGTGCGAAAAGTGGTTTTTCAACACTAACACAAGTGCGAAAAGTGGTTTTTCAACACTAACACAAGTGCAAAAAGTGTTTTTTCCACACTAATTCAAGTGCAAAAGTGGTTTCCTGCACCAACACAAGTGCGAAAAGTGGTTTTTCAACACTAACACAAGTGCAAAAAGTGGTTTTTCAACACTATCACAAGTGCGAAAAGTGGTTTTTCAACACTAACACAAGTGCGAAAAGTGGTTTTTCAACACTAACACAAGTGCGAAAAGTGGTTTTTCAACACTAACACAAGCGCGAAAAGTGGTTTTTCCACACTAATACAAGTGCAAAAGTGGTTTCCTGCACCAACACAAGTGCGAAAAGTGGTTTTTCAACACTAACACAAGTGCGAAAAGTGGTTTTTCCACACTATTACAAGTGCAAAAGTGGTTTCCTGCACCAACACAAGTGCGAAAAGTGGTTTTTCAACACTAACACAAGTGCGAAAAGTGGTTTTTCAACACTAACACAAGTGCGAAAAGTGTTTTTTCCACACTAATTCAAGTGCAAAAGTGGTTTCCTGCACCAACACAAGTGCGAAAAGTGGTTTTTCAACACTAACACAAGTGCAAAAAGTGGTTTTCCACACTAATACAAGTGCAAAAGTGGTTTCCTGCATAAACACAAGTGCGAAAAGTGGTTTTTCAACACTAACACAAGTGCGAAAAGTGGTTTTTCAACACTATCACAAGTGCAAAAAGTGTTTTTTCCACACTAATACAAGTGCAAAAGTGGTTTCCTGCACCAACACAAGTGCAAAAAGTGGTTTTTCAACACTAACACAAGTGCAAAAAGTGGTTTTTCCACACTAATACAAGTGCAAAAGTGGTTTCCTGCACCAACACAAGTGCGAAAAGTGGTTTTTCAACACTAACACAAGTGCGAAAAGTGGTTTATTCAACACTATCACAAGTGCAAAAAGTGTTTTTTCCACACTAATACAAGTGCAAAAGTGGTTTCCTGCACCAACACAAGTGCGAAAAGTGGTTTTTCAACACTAACACAAGTGCGAAAAGTGGTTTTTCAACACTAACACAAGTGCGAAAAGTGTTTTTTCCACACTAATACAAGTGCAAAAGTGGTTTCCTGCACCAATACAAGTGCGAAAAGTGGTTTTTCAACACTAACACAAGTGCGAAAAGTAGTTTTTCAACACTAACACAAGTGCGAAAAGTGGTTTTTCAACACTAACACAAGTGCGAAAAGTGGTTTTGCCACACTAATACAAGTGCAAAAGTGGTTTTCTGCACCAACACAAGTGCGAAAAGTGGTTTTTCAACACTAACACAAGTGCGAAAAGTGGTTTTTCAACACTAACACAAGTGCGAAAAGTGTTTTTTCCACACTAATTCAAGTGCAAAAGTGGTTTCCTGCACCAACACAAGTGCGAAAAGTGGTTTTTCAACACTAACACAAGTGCAAAAAGTGGTTTTTCAACACTATCACAAGTGCGAAAAGTGGTTTTTCAACACAAACACAAGTGCGAAAAGTGGTTTTTCAACACTAACACAAGTGCGAAAAGTGGTTTTTCAACACTAACACAAGTGCGAAAAGTGGTTTTTCCACACTAATACAAGTGCAAAAGTGGTTTCCTGCACCAACACAAGTGCGAAAAGTGGTTTTTCAACACTAACACAAGTGCGAAAAGTGGTTTTTCCACACTAATACAAGTGCAAAAGTGGTTTCCTGCACCAACACAAGTGCAAAAAGTGGTTTTTCAACACTAACACAAGTGCGAAAAGTGGTTTTTCAACACTAACACAAGTGCGAAAAGTGTTTTTTCCACACTAATTCAATTGCAAAAGTGGTTTCCTGCACCAACACAAGTGCGAAAAGTGGTTTTTCAACACTAACACAAGTGCAAAAAGTGGTTTTTCCACACTAATACAAGTGCAAAAGTGGTTTCCTGCACCAACACAAGTGTGAAAAGTGGTTTTTCAACACTAACACAAGTGCGAAAAGTGGTTTTTCAACACTATCACAAGTGCAAAAAGTGTTTTTTCCACACTAATACAAGTGCAAAAGTGGTTTCCTGCACCAACACAAGTGCGAAAAGTGGTTTTTCAACACTAACACAAGTGCGAAAAGTGGTTTTTCAACACTAACACAAGTGCGAAAAGTGTTTTTTCCACACTAATACAAGTGCAAAAGTGGTTTCCTGCACCAATACAAGTGCGAAAAGTGGTTTTTCAACACTAACACAAGTGCGAAAAGTAGTTTTTCAACACTAACACAAGTGCGAAAAGTGGTTTTTCAACACTAACACAAGTGCGAAAAGTGGTTTTTCCACACTAATACAAGTGCAAAAGTGGTTTTCTGCACCAACACAAGTGCGAAAAGTTGTTTTTCAACACTAACACAAGTGCGAAAAGTGGTTTTTCAACACTATCACAAGTGCAAAATGTGTTTTTTCCACACTAATACAAGTGCAAAAGTGGTGTCCTGCACCAACACAAGTGCGAAAAGTGGTTTTTCAACACTAACACAAGTGCGAAAAGTGGTTTTTCAACATTAACACAAGTGCAAAAAGTGTTTTTTCCACACGAATACAAGTGCAAAAGTGGTTTCCTGCACCAACACCACACTAATACAAGTGCAAAAGTGGTTTCCTGCACCATCACAAGTGCGAAAAGTGGTTTTTCAACACTAACACAAGTGCGAAAAGTGGTTTTTCAACATTAACACAAGTGCAAAAAGTGTTTTTTCCACACGAATACAAGTGCAAAAGTGGTTTCCTGCACCAACACAAGTGCGAAAAGTGGTTTTTCAACACTAACACAAGTGCGAAAAGTGGTTTTTAAACACTAACACAAGTGCGAAAAGTGGTTTTTCAACACTAACACAAGTGCGAAAAGTGTTTTTTCCACACTAATACAAGTGCAAAAGTGGTTTCCTGCACCAACACAAGTGCGAAAAGTGGTTTTCCAACACTAACACAAGTGCGAAAAGTGGTTTTTCAACACTAACACATGTGTGAAAAGTGGTTTTTCAACACTATCACAAGTGCGAAAAGTGGTTTTTCAACACTAACACAAGTGCGAAAAGTGGTTTTTCAACACTAACACAAGTGCGAAAAGTGGTTTTTCCACACTAATACAAATGCAAAAGTGGTTTCCTGCACCAATATAAGTGCAAAAAGTGGTTTTTCAACACTAACACAAGTGCGAAAAGTGGGTTTTCAACACTAACACAAGTGCGAAAAGTGTTTTTTCCACACTAATACAAGTGCAAAAGTGGTTTCCTGCACCAATACAAGTGTGAAAAGTGGTTTTTCAACACTAACACAAGTGCGAAAAGTGGTTTTTCCACACTAATACAAGTGCAAAAGTGGTTTCCTTCACCAACACAAGTGCGAAAAGTGGTTTTTCAACACTAACACAAGTGCGAAAAGTGGTTTTTCAACACTATCACAAGTGCAAAAAGTGTTTTTTCCACACTAATACAAGTGCAAAAGTGGTTTCCTGCACCAACACAAGTGCGAAAAGTGTTTTTTCAACACTAACACAAGTGCAAAAAGTGGTTTTTCAACACTAACACAAGTGCGAAAAGTTGTTTTTCCACACTAATACAAGTGCAAAAGTGGTTTTCTGCACCAACATAAGTGCGAAAAGTGGTTTTTCAACACTAACACAAGTGTGAAAAGTGGTTTTTCAACACTATCACAAGTGCAAAAAGTGTTTTTGCCACACTAATACAAGTGCAAAAGTGGTTTCCTGCACCAACACAAGTGCGAAAAGTGGTTTTTCAACACTAACACAAGTGCGAAAAGTGGTTTTTCAACACTAACACAAGTGCGAAAAGTGGTTTTTCCACACTAATACAAGTGCAAAAGTGGTTTCCTGCACCAACACAAGTGCGAAAAGTGGTTTTTCAACACTAACACAAGTGCGAAAAGTGGTTTTTCAACACTAACACAAGTGCGAAAAGTGTTTTTTCCACACTAATACAAGTGCAAACGTGGTTTCCTGCACCAACACAAGTGCGAAAAGTGGTTTTTCAACACTAACACAAGTGCGAAAAGTGGTTTTTCAACACTAACACAAGTGCCAAAAGTGTTTTTTCAACACTAACACAAGTTCTAAAAGTGGTTTTTCCACACTACTACAAGTGCGAAAAGTAGTTTTTTCCACACTAATACAAGTGCAAAAGTGGTTTCCTGCACCAACACATGTGCGAAAAGTGGTTTTTCAACACTATCACAAGTACAAAAAGTGGTTTTTCCACACTAATACAAGTGCAAAAGTGGTTTCCTGCACCAACACAAGTGCGAAAAGTGGTTTTTCAACACTAACACAAGTGCGAAAAGTGGTTTTTCAACACTAACACAAGTGCGAAAAGTGTTTTTTCCACACTAATTCAAGTGCAAAAGTGGTTTCCTGCACCAACACAAGTACGAAAAGTGGTTTTTCAACACTAACACAAGTGCGAAAAGTGGTTTTTCAACACTAACACAAGTGCGAAAAGTGTTTTTTCCACACTAATTCAAGTGCAAAAGTGGTTTCCTGCACCAACACAAGTGCGAAAAGTGGTTTTTCAACACTAACACAAGTGCGAAAAGTGTTTTTTCCACACTAATACAAGTGCAAAAGTGGTTTCCTGCACCAACACAAGCGCGAAAAGTGGTTTTTCAACACTAACACAAGTGCGAAAAGTGGTTTTTCCACACTAATACAAGTGCAAAAGTGGTTTCCTGCACCAACACAAGTGCGAAAAGTGGTTTTTCAACACTAATACAAGTGCGAAAAGTGGTTTTCAACACTAACACAAGTGCGAAAAGTGTTTTTTCCACACTAATTCAAGTGCAAAAGTGGTTTCCTGCACCAACACAAGTGCGAAAAGTGGTTTTTCAACACTAACACAAGTGCAAAAAGTGGTTTACCACACTAATACAAGTGCAAAAGTGGTTTCCTGCACCAACACAAGTGCGAAAAGTGGTTTTTCAACACTAACACAAGTGCGAAAAGTGGTTTTTCAACACTATCACAAGTGCAAAAAGTGTTTTTTCCACACTAATACAAGTGCAAAAGTGGTTTCCTGCACCAACACAAGTGCAAAAAGTGGTTTTTCAACACTAACACAAGTGCAAAAAGTGGTTTTTCCACACTAATACAAGTGCAAAAGTGGTTTCCTGCACCAACACAAGTGCGAAAAGTGGTTTTTCAACACTAACACAAGTGCGAAAAGTGGTTTTTCAACACTATCACAAGTGCAAAAAGTGTTTTTTCCACACTAATACAAGTGCAAACGTGGTTTCCTGCACCAACACAAGTGCGAAAAGTGGTTTTTCAACACTAACACAAGTGCGAAAAGTGGTTTTTCAACACTAACACAAGTGCGAAAAGTGTTTTTTCCACACTAATACAAGTGCAAAAGTGGTTTCCTGCACCAATACAAGTGCGAAAAGTGGTTTTTCAACACTAACACAAGTGCGAAAAGTAGTTTTTCAACACTAACACAAGTGCGAAAAGTGGTTTTTCAACACTAACACAAGTGCGAAAAGTGGTTTTGCCACACTAATACAAGTGCAAAAGTGGTTTTCTGCACCAACACAAGTGCGAAAAGTGGTTTTTCAACACTAACACAAGTGCGAAAAGTGGTTTTTCAACACTAACACAAGTGCGAAAAGTGTTTTTGCCACACTAATTCAAGTGTAAAAGTGGTTTCCTGCACCAACACAAGTGCGAAAAGTGGTTTTTCAACACTAACACAAGTGCAAAAAGTGGTTTTTCAACACTATCACAAGTGCGAAAAGTGGTTTTTCAACACTAACACAAGTGCGAAAAGTGGTTTTTCAACACTAACACAAGTGCGAAAAGTGGTTTTTCAACACTAACACAAGTGCGAAAAGTGGTTTTTCCACACTAATACAAGTGCAAAAGTGGTTTCCTGCACCAACACAAGTGCGAAAAGTGGTTTTTCAACACTAACACAAGTGCGAAAAGTGGTTTTTCCACACTAATACAAGTGCAAAAGTGGTTTCCTGCACCAACACAAGTGCAAAAAGTGGTTTTTCAACACTAACACAAGTGCGAAACGTGGTTTTTCAACACTAACACAAGTGCGAAAAGTGTTTTTTCCACACTAATTCAAGTGCAAAAGTGGTTTCCTGCACCAACACAAGTGCGAAAAGTGGTTTCTCAACACTAACACAAGTGCAAAAAGTGGTTTTTCAACACTATCACAAGTGCGAAAAGTGGTTTTTCAACACAAACACAAGTGCGAAAAGTGGTTTTTCAACACTAACACAAGTGCGAAAAGTGGTTTTTCAACACTAACACAAGTGCGAAAAGTGGTTTTTCCACACTAATACAAGTGCAAAAGTGGTTTCCTGCACCAACACAAGTGCGAAAAGTGGTTTTTCAACACTAACACAAGTGCGAAAAGTGGTTTTTCCACACTAATACAAGTGCAAAAGTGGTTTCCTGCACCAACACAAGTGCAAAAAGTGGTTTTTCAACACTAACACAAGTGCGAAAAGTGGTTTTTCAACACTAACACAAGTGCGAAAAGTGTTTTTTCCACACTAATTCAATTGCAAAAGTGGTTTCCTGCACCAACACAAGTGCGAAAAGTGGTTTTTCAACACTAACACAAGTGCAAAAAGTGGTTTTTCCACACTAATACAAGTGCAAAAGTGGTTTCCTGCACCAACACAAGTGCGAAAAGTGGTTTTTCAACACTAACACAAGTGCGAAAAGTGGTTTTTCAACACTATCACAAGTGCAAAAAGTGTTTTTTCCACACTAATACAAGTGCAAAAGTGGTTTCCTGCACCAACACAAGTGCGAAAAGTGGTTTTTCAACACTAACACAAGTGCGAAAAGTGGTTTTTCAACACTAACACAAGTGCGAAAAGTGTTTTTTCCACACTAATACAAGTGCAAAAGTGGTTTCCTGCACCAATACAAGTGCGAAAAGTGGTTTTTCAACACTAACACAAGTGCGAAAAGTAGTTTTTCAACACTAACACAAGTGCGAAAAGTGGTTTTTCAACACTAACACAAGTGCGAAAAGTGGTTTTTCCACACTAATACAAGTGCAAAAGTGGTTTTCTGCACCAACACAAGTGCGAAAAGTGGTTTTTCAACACTAACACAAGTGCGAAAAGTGGTTTTTCAACACTATCACAAGTGCAAAATGTGTTTTTTCCACACTAATACAAGTGCAAAAGTGGTGTCCTGCACCAACACAAGTGCGAAAAGTGGTTTTTCAACACTAACACAAGTGCGAAAAGTGGTTTTTCAACATTAACACAAGTGCAAAAAGTGTTTTTTCCACACGAATACAAGTGCAAAAGTGGTTTCCTGCACCAACACCACACTAATACAAGTGCAAAAGTGGTTTCCTGCACCATCACAAGTGCGAAAAGTGGTTTTTCAACACTAACACAAGTGCGAAAAGTGGTTTTTCAACATTAACACAAGTGCAAAAAGTGTTTTTTCCACACGAATACAAGTGCAAAAGTGGTTTCCTGCACCAACACAAGTGCGAAAAGTGGTTTTTCAACACTAACACAAGTGCGAAAAGTGGTTTTTAAACACTAACACAAGTGCGAAAAGTGGTTTTTCAACACTAACACAAGTGCGAAAAGTGTTTTTTCCACACTAATACAAGTGCAAAAGTGGTTTCCTGCACCAACACAAGTGCGAAAAGTGGTTTTCCAACACTAACACAAGTGCGAAAAGTGGTTTTTCAACACTAACACATGTGTGAAAAGTGGTTTTTCAACACTATCACAAGTGCGAAAAGTGGTTTTTCAACACTAACACAAGTGCGAAAAGTGGTTTTTCAACACTAACACAAGTGAGAAAAGTGGTTTTTCAACACTAACACAAGTGCGAAAAGTGGTTTTTCCACACTAATACAAATGCAAAAGTGGTTTCCTGCACCAATATAAGTGCAAAAAGTGGTTTTTCAACACTAACACAAGTGCGAAAAGTGGGTTTTCAACACTAACACAAGTGCGAAAAGTGTTTTTTCCACACTAATACAAGTGCAAAAGTGGTTTCCTGCACCAATACAAGTGTGAAAAGTGGTTTTTCAACACTAACACAAGTGCGAAAAGTGGTTTTTCCACACTAATACAAGTGCAAAAGTGGTTTCCTTCACCAACACAAGTGCGAAAAGTGGTTTTTCAACACTAACACAAGTGCGAAAAGTGGTTTTTCAACACTATCACAAGTGCAAAAAGTGTTTTTTCCACACTAATACAAGTGCAAAAGTGGTTTCCTGCACCAACACAAGTGCGAAAAGTGTTTTTTCAACACTAACACAAGTGCAAAAAGTGGTTTTTCAACACTAACACAAGTGCGAAAAGTTGTTTGTCCACACTAATACAAGTGCAAAAGTGGTTTTCTGCACCAACTTAAGTGCGAAAAGTGGTTTTTCAACACTAACACAAGTGTGAAAAGTGGTTTTTCAACACTATCACAAGTGCAAAAAGTGTTTTTGCCACACTAATACAAGTGCAAAAGTGGTTTCCTGCACCAACACAAGTGCGAAAAGTGGTTTTTCAACACTAACACAAGTGCGAAAAGTGGTTTTTCAACACTAACACAAGTGCGAAAAGTGGTTTTTCCACACTAATACAAGTGCAAAAGTGGTTTCCTGCACCAACACAAGTGCGAAAAGTGGTTTTTCAACACTAACACAAGTGCGAAAAGTGGTTTTTCAACACTAACACAAGTGCGAAAAGTGTTTTTTCCACACTAATACAAGTGCAAACGTGGTTTCCTGCACCAACACAAGTGCGAAAAGTGGTTTTTCAACACTAACACAAGTGCGAAAAGTGGTTTTTCAACACTAACACAAGTGCCAAAAGTGTTTTTTCAACACTAACACAAGTTCTAAAAGTGGTTTTTCCACACTACTACAAGTGCGAAAAGTAGTTTTTTCCACACTAATACAAGTGCAAAAGTGGTTTCCTGCACCAACACATGTGCGAAAAGTGGTTTTTCAACACTATCACAAGTACAAAAAGTGGTTTTTCCACACTAATACAAGTGCAAAAGTGGTTTCCTGCACCAACACAAGTGCGAAAAGTGGTTTTTCAACACTAACACAAGTGCGAAAAGTGGTTTTTCAACACTAACACAAGTGCGAAAAGTGTTTTTTCCACACTAATTCAAGTGCAAAAGTGGTTTCCTGCACCAACACAAGTGCGAAAAGTGGTTTTTCAACACTAACACAAGTGCGAAAAGTGGTTTTTCAACACTAACACAAGTGCGAAAAGTGTTTTTTCCACACTAATTCAAGTGCAAAAGTGGTTTCCTGCACCAACACAAGTGCGAAAAGTGGTTTTTCAACACTAACACAAGTGCAAAAAGTGGTTTTTCCACACTAATACAAGTGCAAAAGTGGTTTCCTGCACCAACACAAGCGCGAAAAGTGGTTTTTCAACACTAACACAAGTGCGAAAAGTGGTTTTTCCACACTAATACAAGTGCAAAAGTGGTTTCCTGCACCAACACAAGTGCGAAAAGTGGTTTTTCAACACTAATACAAGTGCGAAAAGTGGTTTTCAACACTAACACAAGTGCGAAAAGTGTTTTTTCCACACTAATTCAAGTGCAAAAGTGGTTTCCTGCACCAACACAAGTGCGAAAAGTGGTTTTTCAACACTAACACAAGTGCAAAAAGTGGTTTTCCACACTAATACAAGTGCAAAAGTGGTTTCCTGCACCAACACAAGTGCGAAAAGTGGTTTTTCAACACTAACACAAGTGCGAAAAGTGGTTTTTCAACACTATCACAAGTGCAAAAAGTGTTTTTTCCACACTAATACAAGTGCAAAAGTGGTTTCCTGCACCAACACAAGTGCAAAAAGTGGTTTTTCAACACTAACACAAGTGCAAAAAGTGGTTTTTCCACACTAATACAAGTGCAAAAGTGGTTTCCTGCACCAACACAAGTGCGAAAAGTGGTTTTTCAACACTAACACAAGTGCGAAAAGTGGTTTTTCAACACTATCACAAGTGCAAAAAGTGTTTTTTCCACACTAATACAAGTGCAAACGTGGTTTCCTGCACCAACACAAGTGCGAAAAGTGGTTTTTCAACACTAACACAAGTGCGAAAAGTGGTTTTTCAACACTAACACAAGTGCGAAAAGTGTTTTTTCCACACTAATACAAGTGCAAAAGTGGTTTCCTGCACCAATACAAGTGCGAAAAGTGGTTTTTCAACACTAACACAAGTGCGAAAAGTAGTTTTTCAACACTAACACAAGTGCGAAAAGTGGTTTTGCCACACTAATACAAGTGCAAAAGTGGTTTTCTGCACCAACACAAGTGCGAAAAGTGGTTTTTCAACACTAACACAAGTGCGAAAAGTGGTTTTTCAACACTAACACAAGTGCGAAAAGTGTTTTTGCCACACTAATTCAAGTGTAAAAGTGGTTTCCTGCACCAACACAAGTGCGAAAAGTGGTTTTTCAACACTAACACAAGTGCAAAAAGTGGTTTTTCAACACTATCACAAGTGCGAAAAGTGGTTTTTCAACACTAACACAAGTGCGAAAAGTGGTTTTTCAACACTAACACAAGTGCGAAAAGTGGTTTTTCAACACTAACACAAGTGCGAAAAGTGGTTTTTCCACACTAATACAAGTGCAAAAGTGGTTTCCTGCACCAACACAAGTGCGAAAAGTGGTTTTTCAACACTAACACAAGTGCGAAAAGTGGTTTTTCCACACTAATACAAGTGCAAAAGTGGTTTCCTGCACCAACACAAGTGCAAAAAGTGGTTTTTCAACACTAACACAAGTGCGAAAAGTGGTTTTTCAACACTAACACAAGTGCGAAAAGTGTTTTTTCCACACTAATTCAAGTGCAAAAGTGGTTTCCTGCACCAACACAAGTGCGAAAAGTGGTTTTTCAATACTAACACAAGTGCAAAAAGTGGTTTTTCCACACTAATACAAGTGCAAAAGTGGTTTCCTGCACCAACACAAGTGCGAAAAGTGGTTTTTCAACACTAACACAAGTGCGAAAAGTGGTTTTTCAACACTATCACAAGTGCAAAAAGTGTTTTTTCCACACTAATACAAGTGCAAAAGTGGTTTCCTGCACCAACACAAGTGCGAAAAGTGGTTTTTCAACACTAACACAAGTGCGAAAAGTGGTTTTTCAACACTAACACAAGTGCGAAAAGTGTTTTTTCCACACTAATACAAGTGCAAGTGGTTTCCTGCACCAATACAAGTGCGAAAAGTGGTTTTTCAACACTAACACAAGTGCGAAAGGTAGTTTTTCAACACTAACACAAGTGCGAAAAGTGGTTTTTCAACACTAACACAAGTGCGAAAAGTGGTTTTTCCACACTAATACAAGTGCAAAAGTGGTTTTCTGCACCAACACAAGTGCGAAAAGTGGTTTTTCAACACTAACACAAGTGCGAAAAGTGGTTTTTCAACACTATCACAAGTGCAAAATGTGTTTTTTCCACACTAATACAAGTGCAAAAGTGGTGTCCTGCACCAACACAAGTGCGAAAAGTGGTTTTTCAACACTAACACAAGTGCGAAAAGTGGTTTTTCAACATTAACACAAGTGCAAAAAGTGTTTTTTCCACACGAATACAAGTGCAAAAGTGGTTTCCTGCACCAACACAAGTGCGAAAAGTGGTTTTTCAACACTAACACAAGTGCGAAAAGTGGTTTTTCAACACTAACACAAGTGCGAAAAGTGGTTTTTCAACACTAACACAAGTGCGAAAAGTGTTTTTTCCACACTAATACAAGTGCAAAAGTGGTTTCCTGCACCAACACAAGTGCGAAAAGTGGTTTTCCAACACTAACACAAGTGCGAAAAGTGGTTTTTCAACACTAACACAAGTGCGAAAAGTGGTTTTTCCACACTAATACAAGTGCAAAAGTGGTTTCTGCACCAACACAAGTGCGAAAAGTGGTTTTTCAACACTAACCCAAGTGCGAAAAGTGGTTTTTCAACACTATCACAAGTGCAAAAAGTGTTTTTTCCACACTAATACAAGTGCAAAAGTGGTTTCCTGCACCATCACAAGTGCGAAAAGTGGTTTTTCAACACTAACACAAGTGCGAAAAGTGGTTTTTCAACATTAACACAAGTGCAAAAAGTGTTTTTTCCACACGAATACAAGTGCAAAAGTGGTTTCCTGCACCAACACAAGTGCGAAAAGTGGTTTTTCAACACTAACACAAGTGCGAAAAGTGGTTTTTAAACACTAACACAAGTGCGAAAAGTGGTTTTTCAACACTAACACAAGTGCGAAAAGTGTTTTTTCCACACTAATACAAGTGCAAAAGTGGTTTCCTGCACCAACACAAGTGCGAAAAGTGGTTTTCCAACACTAACACAAGTGCGAAAAGTGGTTTTTCAACACTAACACATGTGCGAAAAGTGGTTTTTCAACACTATCACAAGTGCGAAAAGTGGTTTTTCAACACTAACACAAGTGCGAAAAGTGGTTTTTCAACACTAACACAAGTGAGAAAAGTGGTTTTTCAACACTAACACAAGTGCGAAAAGTGGTTTTTCCACACTAATACAAATGCAAAAGTGGTTTCCTGCACCAATATAAGTGCAAAAAGTGGTTTTTCAACACTAACACAAGTGCGAAAAGTGGGTTTTCAACACTAACACAAGTGCGAAAAGTGTTTTTTCCACACTAATACAAGTGCAAAAGTGGTTTCCTGCACCAACACAAGTGCAAAAAGTGGTTTTTCAACACTAACACAAGTGCAAAAAGTGGTTTTTCCACACTAATACAAGTGCAAAAGTGGTTTCCTGCACCAACACAAGTGCGAAAAGTGGTTTTTCAACACTAACACAAGTGCGAAAAGTGATTTTCAACACTATCACAAGTGCAAAAAGTGTTTTTTCCACACTAATACAAGTGCAAACGTGGTTTCCTGCACCAACACAAGTGCGAAAAGTGGTTTTTCAACACTAACACAAGTGCGAAAAGTGGTTTTTCAACACTAACACAAGTGCGAAAAGTGTTTTTTCCACACTAATACAAGTGCAAAAGTGGTTTCCTGCACCAATACAAGTGCGAAAAGTGGTTTTTCAACACTAACACAAGTGCGAAAAGTCGTTTTTCAACACTAACACAAGTGCGAAAAGTGGTTTTTCAACACTAACACAAGTGCGAAAAGTGGTTTTGCCACACTAATACAAGTGCAAAAGTGGTTTTCTGCACCAACACAAGTGCGAAAAGTGGTTTTTCAACACTAACACAAGTGCGAAAAGTGGTTTTTCAACACTAACACAAGTGCGAAAAGTGTTTTTGCCACACTAATTCAAGTGTAAAAGTGGTTTCCTGCACCAACACAAGTGCGAAAAGTGGTTTTTCAACACTAACACAAGTGCAAAAAGTGGTTTTTCAACACTATCACAAGTGCGAAAAGTGGTTTTTCAACACTAACACAAGTGCGAAAAGTGGTTTTTCAACACTAACACAAGTGCGAAAAGTGGTTTTTCAACACTAACACAAGTGCGAAAAGTGGTTTTTCAACACTAACACAAGTGCGAAAAGTGGTTTTTCCACACTAATACAAGTGCAAAAGTGGTTTCCTGCACCAACACAAGTGCGAAAAGTGGTTTTTCAACACTAACACAAGTGCGAAAAGTGGTTTTTCAACACTAACACAAGTGCGAAAAGTGGTTTTTCCACACTAATACAAGTGCAAAAGTGGTTTCCTTCACCAACACAAGTGCGAAAAGTGGTTTTTCAACACTAACACAAGTGCGAAAAGTGGTTTTTCAACACTATCACAAGTGCAAAAAGTGTTTTTTCCACACTAATACAAGTGCAAAAGTGGTTTCCTGCACCAACACAAGTGCGAAAAGTGTTTTTTCAACACTAACACAAGTGCAAAAAGTGTTTTTTCAACACTAACACAAGTGCGAAAAGTTGTTTTTCCACACTAATACAAGTGCAAAAGTGGTTTCCTGCACCAACATAAGTGCGAAAAGTGGTTTTTCAACACTAACACAAGTGTGAAAAGTGGTTTTTCAACACTATCACAAGTGCAAAAAGTGTTTTTTCCACACTAATACAAGTGCAAAAGTGGTTTCCTGCACCAACACAAGTGCGAAAAGTGGTTTTTCAACACTAACACAAGTGCGAAAAGTGGTTTTTCAACACTAACACAAGTGCGAAAAGTGGTTTTTCCACACTAATACAAGTGCAAAAGTGGTTTCCTGCACCAACACAAGTGCGAAAAGTGGTTTTTCAACACTAACACAAGTGCGAAAAGTGGTTTTTCAACACTAACACAAGTGCGAAAAGTGTTTTTTCCACACTAATACAAGTGCAAACGTGGTTTCCTGCACCAACACAAGTGCGAAAAGTGGTTTTTCAACACTAACACAAGTGCGAAAAGTGGTTTTTCAACACTAACACAAGTGCCAAAAGTGTTTTTTCAACACTAACACAAGTTCTAAAAGTGGTTTTTCCACACTACTACAAGTGCGAAAAGTAGTTTTTTCCACACTAATACAAGTGCAAAAGTGGTTTCCTGCACCAACACATGTGCGAAAAGTGGTTTTTCAACACTATCACAAGTACAAAAAGTGGTTTTTCCACACTAATACAAGTGCAAAAGTGGTTTCCTGCACCAACACAAGTGCGAAAAGTGGTTTTTCAACACTAACACAAGTGCGAAAAGTGGTTTTTCAACACTAACACAAGTGCGAAAAGTGTTTTTTCCACACTAATTCAAGTGCAAAAGTGGTTTCCTGCACCAACACAAGTGCGAAAAGTGGTTTTTCAACACTAACACAAGTGCGAAAAGTGGTTTTTCAACACTAACATAAGTGCGAAAAGTGTTTTTTCCACACTAATTCAAGTGCAAAAGTGGTTTCCTGCACCAACACAAGTGCGAAAAGTGGTTTTTCAACACTAACACAAGTGCAAAAAGTGGTTTTTCCACACTAATACAAGTGCAAAAGTGGTTTCCTGCACCAACACAAGTGCGAAAAGTGGTTTTTCAACACTAACACAAGTGCGAAAAGTGGTTTTTCCACACTAATACAAGTGCAAAAGTGGTTTCCTGCACCAACACAAGTGCGAAAAGTGGTTTTTCAACACTAATACAAGTGCAAAAAGTGGTTTTCAACACTAACACAAGTGCGAAAAGTGTTTTTTCCACACTAATTCAAGTGCAAAAGTGGTTTCCTGCACCAACACAAGTGCGAAAAGTGGTTTTTCAACACTAACACAAGTGCAAAAAGTGGTTTTCCACACTAATACAAGTGCAAAAGTGGTTTCCTGCACCAACACAAGTGCGAAAAGTGGTTTTTCAACACTAACACAAGTGCGAAAAGTGGTTTTTCAACACTATCACAAGTGCAAAAAGTGTTTTTTCCACACTAATACAAGTGCAAAAGTGGTTTCCTGCACCAACACAAGTGCAAAAAGTGGTTTTTCAACACTAACACAAGTGCAAAAAGTGGTTTTTCCACACTAATACAAGTGCAAAAGTGGTTTCCTGCACCAACACAAGTGCGAAAAGTGGTTTTTCAACACTAACACAAGTGCGAAAAGTGGTTTTTCAACACTATCGCAAGTGCAAAAAGTGTTTTTTCCACACTAATACAAGTGCAAACGTGGTTTCCTGCACCAACACAAGTGCGAAAAATGGTTTTTCAACACTAACACAAGTGCGAAAAGTGGTTTTTCAACACTAACACAAGTGCGAAAAGTGTTTTTTCCACACTAATACAAGTGCAAAAGTGGTTTCCTGCACCAATACAAGTGCGAAAAGTGGTTTTTCAACACTAACACAAGTGCGAAAAGTAGTTTTTCAACACTAACACAAGTGCGAAAAGTGGTTTTTCAACACTAACACAAGTGCGAAAAGTGGTTTTGCCACACTAATACAAGTGCAAAAGTGGTTTTCTGCACCAACACAAGTGCGAAAAGTGGTTTTTCAACACTAACACAAGTGCGAAAAGTGGTTTTTCAACACTAACACAAGTGCGAAAAGTGTTTTTGCCACACTAATTCAAGTGTAAAAGTGGTTTCCTGCACCAACACAAGTGCGAAAAGTGGTTTTTCTACACTAACACAAGTGCAAAAAGTGGTTTTTCAACACTATCACAAGTGCGAAAAGTGGTTTTTCAACACTAACACAAGTGCGAAAAGTGGTTTTTCAACACTAACACAAGTGCGAAAAGTGGTTTTTCAACACTAACACAAGTGCGAAAAGTGGTTTTTCCACACTAATACAAGTGCAAAAGTGGTTTCCTGCACCAACACAAGTGCGAAAAGTGGTTTTTCAACACTAACACAAGTGCGAAAAGTGGTTTTTCCACACTAATACAAGTGCAAAAGTGGTTTCCTGCACCAACACAAGTGCAAAAAGTGGTTTTTCAACACTAACACAAGTGCGAAAAGTGGTTTTTCAACACTAACACAAGTGCGAAAAGTGTTTTTTCCACACTAATTCAAGTGCAAAAGTGGTTTCCTGCACCAACACAAGTGCGAAAAGTGGTTTTTCAATACTAACACAAGTGCAAAAAGTGGTTTTTCCACACTAATACAAGTGCAAAAGTGGTTTCCTGCACCAACACAAGTGCGAAAAGTGGTTTTTCAACACTAACACAAGTGCGAAAAGTGGTTTTTCAACACTATCACAAGTGCAAAAAGTGTTTTTTCCACACTAATACAAGTGCAAAAGTGGTTTCCTGCACCAACACAAGTGCGAAAAGTGGTTTTTCAACACTAACACAAGTGCGAAAAGTGGTTTTTCAACACTAACACAAGTGCGAAAAGTGTTTTTTAACACTAACACAAGTGCGAAAAGTGGTTTTTCAACACTAACACAAGTGCGAAAAGTGGTTTTGCCACACTAATACAAGTGCAAAAGTGGTTTCCTGCACCAACACAAGTGCGAAAAGTGGTTTTTCAACACTAACACAAGTGCGAAAAGTGGTTTTTCAACACTAACACAAGTGCGAAAAGTGGTTTTTCCACACTAATACAAGTGCAAAAGTGGTTTCCTGCACCAACACAAGTGCGAAAAGTGGTTTTTCAACACTAACACAAGTGCGAAAAGTGGTTTTTCAACACTAACACAAGTGCGAAAAGTGTTTTTTCCACACTAATACAAGTGCAAACGTGGTTTCCTGCACCAACACAAGTGCGAAAAGTGGTTTTTCAACACTAACACAAGTGCGAAAAGTGGTTTTTCAACACTAACACAAGTGCCAAAAGTGTTTTTTCAACACTAACACAAGTTCTAAAAGTGGTTTTTCCACACTACTACAAGTGCGAAAAGTAGTTTTTTCCACACTAATACAAGTGCAAAAGTGGTTTCCTGCACCAACACATGTCCGAAAAGTGGTTTTTCAACACTATCACAAGTACAAAAAGTGGTTTTTCCACACTAATACAAGTGCAAAAGTGGTTTCCTGCACCAACACAAGTGCGAAAAGTGGTTTTTCAACACTAACACAAGTGCGAAAAGTGGTTTTTCAACACTAACACAAGTGCGAAAAGTGTTTTTTCCACACTAATTCAAGTGCAAAAGTGGTTTCCTGCACCAACACAAGTGCGAAAAGTGGTTTTTCAACACTAACACAAGTGCGAAAAGTGGTTTTTCAACACTAACATAAGTGCGAAAAGTGTTTTTTCCACACTAATTCAAGTGCAAAAGTGGTTTCCTGCACCAACACAAGTGCGAAAAGTGGTTTTTCAACACTAACACAAGTGCAAAAAGTGGTTTTTCCACACTAATACAAGTGCAAAAGTGGTTTCCTGCACCAACACAAGTGCGAAAAGTGGTTTTTCAACACTAACACAAGTGCGAAAAGTGGTTTTTCCACACTAATACAAGTGCAAAAGTGGTTTCCTGCACCAACACAAGTGCGAAAAGTGGTTTTTCAACACTAATACAAGTGCGAAAAGTGGTTTTCAACACTAACACAAGTGCGAAAAGTGTTTTTTCCACACTAATTCAAGTGCAAAAGTGGTTTCCTGCACCAACACAAGTGCGAAAAGTGGTTTTTCAACACTAACACAAGTGCAAAAAGTGGTTTTCCACACTAATACAAGTGCAAAAGTGGTTTCCTGCACCAACACAAGTGCGAAAAGTGGTTTTTCAACACTAACACAAGTGCGAAAAGTGGTTTTTCAACACTATCACAAGTGCAAAAAGTGTTTTTTCCACACTAATACAAGTGCAAAAGTGGTTTCCTGCACCAACACAAGTGCAAAAAGTGGTTTTTCAACACTAACACAAGTGCAAAAAGTGGTTTTTCCACACTAATACAAGTGCAAAAGTGGTTTCCTGCACCAACACAAGTGCGAAAAGTGGTTTTTCAACACTAACACAAGTGCGAAAAGTGGTTTTTCAACACTATCACAAGTGCAAAAAGTGTTTTTTCCACACTAATACAAGTGCAAACGTGGTTTCCTGCACCAACACAAGTGCGAAAAATGGTTTTTCAACACTAACACAAGTGCGAAAAGTGGTTTTTCAACACTAACACAAGTGCGAAAAGTGTTTTTTCAACACTAACACAAGTTCTAAAAGTGGTTTTTCCACACTACTACAAGTGCGAAAAGTAGTTTTTTCCACACTAATACAAGTGCAAAAGTGGTTTCCTGCACCAACACATGTGCGAAAAGTGGTTTTTCAACACTATCACAAGTACAAAAAGTGGTTTTTCCACACTAATACAAGTGCAAAAGTGGTTTCCTGCACCAACACAAGTGCGAAAAGTGGTTTTTCAACACTAACACAAGTGCGAAAAGTGGTTTTTCAACACTAACACAAGTGCGAAAAGTGTTTTTTCCACACTAATTCAAGTGCAAAAGTGGTTTCCTGCACCAACACAAGTGCGAAAAGTGGTTTTTCAACACTAACACAAGTGCGAAAAGTGGTTTTTCAACACTAACACAAGTGCGAAAAGTGTTTTTTCCACACTAATTCAAGTGCAAAAGTGGTTTCCTGCACCAACACAAGTGCGAAAAGTGGTTTTTCAACACTAACACAAGTGCAAAAAGTGGTTTTTCCACACTAATACAAGTGCAAAAGTGGTTTCCTGCACCAACACAAGCGCGAAAAGTGGTTTTTCAACACTAACACAAGTGCGAAAAGTGGTTTTTCCACACTAATACAAGTGCAAAAGTGGTTTCCTGCACCAACACAAGTGCGAAAAGTGCTTTTTCAACACTAATACAAGTGCGAAAAGTGGTTTTCAACACTAACACAAGTGCGAAAAGTGTTTTTTCCACACTAATTCAAGTGCAAAAGTGGTTTCCTGCACCAACACAAGTGCGAAAAGTGGTTTTTCAACACTAACACAAGTGCAAAAAGTGGTTTTCCACACTAATACAAGTGCAAAAGTGGTTTCCTGCACCAACACAAGTGCGAAAAGTGGTTTTTCAACACTAACACAAGTGCGAAAAGTGGTTTTTCAACACTATCACAAGTGCAAAAAGTGTTTTTTCCACACTAATACAAGTGCAAAAGTGGTTTCCTGCACCAACACAAGTGCAAAAAGTGGTTTTTCAACACTAACACAAGTGCAAAAAGTGGTTTTTCCACACTAATACAAGTGCAAAAGTGGTTTCCTGCACCAACACAAGTGCGAAAAGTGGTTTTTCAACACTAACACAAGTGCGAAAAGTGGTTTTTCAACACTATCACAAGTGCAAAAAGTGTTTTTTCCACACTAATACAAGTGCAAACGTGGTTTCCTGCACCAACACAAGTGCGAAAAGTGGTTTTTCAACACTAACACAAGTGCGAAAAGTGGTTTTTCAACACTAACACAAGTGCGAAAAGTGTTTTTTCCACACTAATACAAGTGCAAAAGTGGTTTCCTGCACCAATACAAGTGCGAAAAGTGGTTTTTCAACACTAACACAAGTGCGAAAAGTAGTTTTTCAACACTAACACAAGTGCGAAAAGTGGTTTTGCCACACTAATACAAGTGCAAAAGTGGTTTTCTGCACCAACACAAGTGCGAAAAGTGGTTTTTCAACACTAACACAAGTGCGAAAAGTGGTTTTTCAACACTAACACAAGTGCGAAAAGTGTTTTTGCCACACTAATTCAAGTGTAAAAGTGGTTTCCTGCACCAACACAAGTGCGAAAAGTGGTTTTTCAACACTAACACAAGTGCAAAAAGTGGTTTTTCAACACTATCACAAGTGCGAAAAGTGGTTTTTCAACACTAACACAAGTGCGAAAAGTGGTTTTTCAACACTAACACAAGTGCGAAAAGTGGTTTTTCAACACTAACACAAGTGCGAAAAGTGGTTTTTCCACACTAATACAAGTGCAAAAGTGGTTTCCTGCACCAACACAAGTGCGAAAAGTGGTTTTTCAACACTAACACAAGTGCGAAAAGTGGTTTTTCCACACTAATACAAGTGCAAAAGTGGTTTCCTGCACCAACACAAGTGCAAAAAGTGGTTTTTCAACACTAACACAAGTGCGAAAAGTGGTTTTTCAACACTAACACAAGTGCGAAAAGTGTTTTTTCCACACTAATTCAAGTGCAAAAGTGGTTTCCTGCACCAACACAAGTGCGAAAAGTGGTTTTTCAATACTAACACAAGTGCAAAAAGTGGTTTTTCCACACTAATACAAGTGCAAAAGTGGTTTCCTGCACCAACACAAGTGCGAAAAGTGGTTTTTCAACACTAACACAAGTGCGAAAAGTGGTTTTTCAACACTATCACAAGTGCAAAAAGTGTTTTTTCCACACTAATACAAGTGCAAAAGTGGTTTCCTGCACCAACACAAGTGCGAAAAGTGGTTTTTCAACACTAACACAAGTGCGAAAAGTGGTTTTTCAACACTAACACAAGTGCGAAAAGTGGTTTTTCCACACTAATACAAGTGCAAAAGTGGTTTCCTTCACCAACACAAGTGCGAAAAGTGGTTTTTCAACACTAACACAAGTGCGAAAAGTGGTTTTTCAACACTATCACAAGTGCAAAAAGTGTTTTTTCCACACTAATACAAGTGCAAAAGTGGTTTCCTGCACCAACACAAGTGCGAAAAGTGTTTTTTCAACACTAACACAAGTGCAAAAAGTGTTTTTTCAACACTAACACAAGTGCGAAAAGTTGTTTTTCCACACTAATACAAGTGCAAAAGTGGTTTCCTGCACCAACATAAGTGCGAAAAGTGGTTTTTCAACACTAACACAAGTGTGAAAAGTGGTTTTTCAACACTATCACAAGTGCAAAAAGTGTTTTTTCCACACTAATACAAGTGCAAAAGTGGTTTCCTGCACCAACACAAGTGCGAAAAGTGGTTTTTCAACACTAACACAAGTGCGAAAAGTGGTTTTTCAACACTAACACAAGTGCGAAAAGTGGTTTTTCCACACTAATACAAGTGCAAAAGTGGTTTCCTGCACCAACACAAGTGCGAAAAGTGGTTTTTCAACACTAACACAAGTGCGAAAAGTGGTTTTTCAACACTAACACAAGTGCGAAAAGTGTTTTTTCCACACTAATACAAGTGCAAACGTGGTTTCCTGCACCAACACAAGTGCGAAAAGTGGTTTTTCAACACTAACACAAGTGCGAAAAGTGGTTTTTCAACACTAACACAAGTGCCAAAAGTGTTTTTTCAACACTAACACAAGTTCTAAAAGTGGTTTTTCCACACTACTACAAGTGCGAAAAGTAGTTTTTTCCACACTAATACAAGTGCAAAAGTGGTTTCCTGCACCAACACATGTGCGAAAAGTGGTTTTTCAACACTATCACAAGTACAAAAAGTGGTTTTTCCACACTAATACAAGTGCAAAAGTGGTTTCCTGCACCAACACAAGTGCGAAAAGTGGTTTTTCAACACTAACACAAGTGCGAAAAGTGGTTTTTCAACACTAACACAAGTGCGAAAAGTGTTTTTTCCACACTAATTCAAGTGCAAAAGTGGTTTCCTGCACCAACACAAGTGCGAAAAGTGGTTTTTCAACACTAACACAAGTGCGAAAAGTGGTTTTTCAACACTAACATAAGTGCGAAAAGTGTTTTTTCCACACTAATTCAAGTGCAAAAGTGGTTTCCTGCACCAACACAAGTGCGAAAAGTGGTTTTTCAACACTAACACAAGTGCAAAAAGTGGTTTTTCCACACTAATACAAGTGCAAAAGTGGTTTCCTGCACCAACACAAGTGCGAAAAGTGGTTTTTCAACACTAACACAAGTGCGAAAAGTGGTTTTTCCACACTAATACAAGTGCAAAAGTGGTTTCCTGCACCAACACAAGTGCGAAAAGTGGTTTTTCAACACTAATACAAGTGCGAAAAGTGGTTTTCAACACTAACACAAGTGCGAAAAGTGTTTTTTCCACACTAATTCAAGTGCAAAAGTGGTTTCCTGCACCAACACAAGTGCGAAAAGTGGTTTTTCAACACTAACACAAGTGCAAAAAGTGGTTTTCCACACTAATACAAGTGCAAAAGTGGTTTCCTGCACCAACACAAGTGCGAAAAGTGGTTTTTCAACACTAACACAAGTGCGAAAAGTGGTTTTTCAACACTATCACAAGTGCAAAAAGTGTTTTTTCCACACTAATACAAGTGCAAAAGTGGTTTCCTGCACCAACACAAGTGCAAAAAGTGGTTTTTCAACACTAACACAAGTGCAAAAAGTGGTTTTTCCACACTAATACAAGTGCAAAAGTGGTTTCCTGCACCAACACAAGTGCGAAAAGTGGTTTTTCAACACTAACACAAGTGCGAAAAGTGGTTTTTCAACACTATCACAAGTGCAAAAAGTGTTTTTTCCACACTAATACAAGTGCAAACGTGGTTTCCTGCACCAACACAAGTGCGAAAAATGGTTTTTCAACACTAACACAAGTGCGAAAAGTGGTTTTTCAACACTAACACAAGTGCGAAAAGTGTTTTTTCAACACTAACACAAGTTCTAAAAGTGGTTTTTCCACACTACTACAAGTGCGAAAAGTAGTTTTTTCCACACTAATACAAGTGCAAAAGTGGTTTCCTGCACCAACACATGTGCGAAAAGTGGTTTTTCAACACTATCACAAGTACAAAAAGTGGTTTTTCCACACTAATACAAGTGCAAAAGTGGTTTCCTGCACCAACACAAGTGCGAAAAGTGGTTTTTCAACACTAACACAAGTGCGAAAAGTGGTTTTTCAACACTAACACAAGTGCGAAAAGTGTTTTTTCCACACTAATTCAAGTGCAAAAGTGGTTTCCTGCACCAACACAAGTGCGAAAAGTGGTTTTTCAACACTAACACAAGTGCGAAAAGTGGTTTTTCAACACTAACACAAGTGCGAAAAGTGTTTTTTCCACACTAATTCAAGTGCAAAAGTGGTTTCCTGCACCAACACAAGTGCGAAAAGTGGTTTTTCAACACTAACACAAGTGCAAAAAGTGGTTTTTCCACACTAATACAAGTGCAAAAGTGGTTTCCTGCACCAACACAAGCGCGAAAAGTGGTTTTTCAACACTAACACAAGTGCGAAAAGTGGTTTTTCCACACTAATACAAGTGCAAAAGTGGTTTCCTGCACCAACACAAGTGCGAAAAGTGGTTTTTCAACACTAATACAAGTGCGAAAAGTGGTTTTCAACACTAACACAAGTGCGAAAAGTGTTTTTTCCACACTAATTCAAGTGCAAAAGTGGTTTCCTGCACCAACACAAGTGCGAAAAGTGGTTTTTCAACACTAACACAAGTGCAAAAAGTGGTTTTCCACACTAATACAAGTGCAAAAGTGGTTTCCTGCACCAACACAAGTGCGAAAAGTGGTTTTTCAACACTAACACAAGTGCGAAAAGTGGTTTTTCAACACTATCACAAGTGCAAAAAGTGTTTTTTCCACACTAATACAAGTGCAAAAGTGGTTTCCTGCACCAACACAAGTGCAAAAAGTGGTTTTTCAACACTAACACAAGTGCAAAAAGTGGTTTTTCCACACTAATACAAGTGCAAAAGTGGTTTCCTGCACCAACACAAGTGCGAAAAGTGGTTTTTCAACACTAACACAAGTGCGAAAAGTGGTTTTTCAACACTATCACAAGTGCAAAAAGTGTTTTTTCCACACTAATACAAGTGCAAACGTGGTTTCCTGCACCAACACAAGTGCGAAAAGTGGTTTTTCAACACTAACACAAGTGCGAAAAGTGGTTTTTCAACACTAACACAAGTGCGAAAAGTGTTTTTTCCACACTAATACAAGTGCAAAAGTGGTTTCCTGCACCAATACAAGTGCGAAAAGTGGTTTTTCAACACTAACACAAGTGCGAAAAGTAGTTTTTCAACACTAACACAAGTGCGAAAAGTGGTTTTGCCACACTAATACAAGTGCAAAAGTGGTTTTCTGCACCAACACAAGTGCGAAAAGTGGTTTTTCAACACTAACACAAGTGCGAAAAGTGGTTTTTCAACACTAACACAAGTGCGAAAAGTGTTTTTGCCACACTAATTCAAGTGTAAAAGTGGTTTCCTGCACCAACACAAGTGCGAAAAGTGGTTTTTCAACACTAACACAAGTGCAAAAAGTGGTTTTTCAACACTATCACAAGTGCGAAAAGTGGTTTTTCAACACTAACACAAGTGCGAAAAGTGGTTTTTCAACACTAACACAAGTGCGAAAAGTGGTTTTTCAACACTAACACAAGTGCGAAAAGTGGTTTTTCCACACTAATACAAGTGCAAAAGTGGTTTCCTGCACCAACACAAGTGCGAAAAGTGGTTTTTCAACACTAACACAAGTGCGAAAAGTGGTTTTTCCACACTAATACAAGTGCAAAAGTGGTTTCCTGCACCAACACAAGTGCAAAAAGTGGTTTTTCAACACTAACACAAGTGCGAAAAGTGGTTTTTCAACACTAACACAAGTGCGAAAAGTGTTTTTTCCACACTAATTCAAGTGCAAAAGTGGTTTCCTGCACCAACACAAGTGCGAAAAGTGGTTTTTCAATACTAACACAAGTGCAAAAAGTGGTTTTTCCACACTAATACAAGTGCAAAAGTGGTTTCCTGCACCAACACAAGTGCGAAAAGTGGTTTTTCAACACTAACACAAGTGCGAAAAGTGGTTTTTCAACACTATCACAAGTGCAAAAAGTGTTTTTTCCACACTAATACAAGTGCAAAAGTGGTTTCCTGCACCAACACAAGTGCGAAAAGTGGTTTTTCAACACTAACACAAGTGCGAAAAGTGGTTTTTCAACACTAACACAAGTGCGAAAAGTGTTTTTTCCACACTAATACAAGTGCAAGTGGTTTCCTGCACCAATACAAGTGCGAAAAGTGGTTTTTCAACACTAACACAAGTGCGAAAGGTAGTTTTTCAACACTAACACAAGTGCGAAAAGTGGTTTTTCAACACTAACACAAGTGCGAAAAGTGGTTTTTCCACACTAATACAAGTGCAAAAGTGGTTTTCTGCACCAACACAAGTGCGAAAAGTGGTTTTTCAACACTAACACAAGTGCGAAAAGTGGTTTTTCAACACTATCACAAGTGCAAAATGTGTTTTTTCCACACTAATACAAGTGCAAAAGTGGTGTCCTGCACCAACACAAGTGCGAAAAGTGGTTTTTCAACACTAACACAAGTGCGAAAAGTGGTTTTTCAACATTAACACAAGTGCAAAAAGTGTTTTTTCCACACGAATACAAGTGCAAAAGTGGTTTCCTGCACCAACACAAGTGCGAAAAGTGGTTTTTCAACACTAACACAAGTGCGAAAAGTGGTTTTTCAACACTAACACAAGTGCGAAAAGTGGTTTTTCAACACTAACACAAGTGCGAAAAGTGTTTTTTCCACACTAATACAAGTGCAAAAGTGGTTTCCTGCACCAACACAAGTGCGAAAAGTGGTTTTCCAACACTAACACAAGTGCGAAAAGTGGTTTTTCAACACTAACACAAGTGCGAAAAGTGGTTTTTCCACACTAATACAAGTGCAAAAGTGGTTTCTGCACCAACACAAGTGCGAAAAGTGGTTTTTCAACACTAACCCAAGTGCGAAAAGTGGTTTTTCAACACTATCACAAGTGCAAAAAGTGTTTTTTCCACACTAATACAAGTGCAAAAGTGGTTTCCTGCACCATCACAAGTGCGAAAAGTGGTTTTTCAACACTAACACAAGTGCGAAAAGTGGTTTTTCAACATTAACACAAGTGCAAAAAGTGTTTTTTCCACACGAATACAAGTGCAAAAGTGGTTTCCTGCACCAACACAAGTGCGAAAAGTGGTTTTTCAACACTAACACAAGTGCGAAAAGTGGTTTTTAAACACTAACACAAGTGCGAAAAGTGGTTTTTCAACACTAACACAAGTGCGAAAAGTGTTTTTTCCACACTAATACAAGTGCAAAAGTGGTTTCCTGCACCAACACAAGTGCGAAAAGTGGTTTTCCAACACTAACACAAGTGCGAAAAGTGGTTTTTCAACACTAACACATGTGCGAAAAGTGGTTTTTCAACACTATCACAAGTGCGAAAAGTGGTTTTTCAACACTAACACAAGTGCGAAAAGTGGTTTTTCAACACTAACACAAGTGAGAAAAGTGGTTTTTCAACACTAACACAAGTGCGAAAAGTGGTTTTTCCACACTAATACAAATGCAAAAGTGGTTTCCTGCACCAATATAAGTGCAAAAAGTGGTTTTTCAACACTAACACAAGTGCGAAAAGTGGGTTTTCAACACTAACACAAGTGCGAAAAGTGTTTTTTCCACACTAATACAAGTGCAAAAGTGGTTTCCTGCACCAACACAAGTGCAAAAAGTGGTTTTTCAACACTAACACAAGTGCAAAAAGTGGTTTTTCCACACTAATACAAGTGCAAAAGTGGTTTCCTGCACCAACACAAGTGCGAAAAGTGGTTTTTCAACACTAACACAAGTGCGAAAAGTGGTTTTTCAACACTATCACAAGTGCAAAAAGTGTTTTTTCCACACTAATACAAGTGCAAACGTGGTTTCCTGCACCAACACAAGTGCGAAAAGTGGTTTTTCAACACTAACACAAGTGCGAAAAGTGGTTTTTCAACACTAACACAAGTGCGAAAAGTGTTTTTTCCACACTAATACAAGTGCAAAAGTGGTTTCCTGCACCAATACAAGTGCGAAAAGTGGTTTTTCAACACTAACACAAGTGCGAAAAGTCGTTTTTCAACACTAACACAAGTGCGAAAAGTGGTTTTTCAACACTAACACAAGTGCGAAAAGTGGTTTTGCCACACTAATACAAGTGCAAAAGTGGTTTTCTGCACCAACACAAGTGCGAAAAGTGGTTTTTCAACACTAACACAAGTGCGAAAAGTGGTTTTTCAACACTAACACAAGTGCGAAAAGTGTTTTTGCCACACTAATTCAAGTGTAAAAGTGGTTTCCTGCACCAACACAAGTGCGAAAAGTGGTTTTTCAACACTAACACAAGTGCAAAAAGTGGTTTTTCAACACTATCACAAGTGCGAAAAGTGGTTTTTCAACACTAACACAAGTGCGAAAAGTGGTTTTTCAACACTAACACAAGTGCGAAAAGTGGTTTTTCAACACTAACACAAGTGCGAAAAGTGGTTTTTCAACACTAACACAAGTGCGAAAAGTGGTTTTTCCACACTAATACAAGTGCAAAAGTGGTTTCCTGCACCAACACAAGTGCGAAAAGTGGTTTTTCAACACTAACACAAGTGCGAAAAGTGGTTTTTCAACACTAACACAAGTGCGAAAAGTGGTTTTTCCACACTAATACAAGTGCAAAAGTGGTTTCCTTCACCAACACAAGTGCGAAAAGTGGTTTTTCAACACTAACACAAGTGCGAAAAGTGGTTTTTCAACACTATCACAAGTGCAAAAAGTGTTTTTTCCACACTAATACAAGTGCAAAAGTGGTTTCCTGCACCAACACAAGTGCAAAAAGTGGTTTTTCAACACTAACACAAGTGCAAAAAGTGGTTTTTCCACACTAATACAAGTGCAAAAGTGGTTTCCTGCACCAACACAAGTGCGAAAAGTGGTTTTTCAACACTAACACAAGTGCGAAAAGTGGTTTTTCAACACTATCACAAGTGCAAAAAGTGTTTTTTCCACACTAATACAAGTGCAAACGTGGTTTCCTGCACCAACACAAGTGCGAAAAATGGTTTTTCAACACTAACACAAGTGCGAAAAGTGGTTTTTCAACACTAACACAAGTGCGAAAAGTGTTTTTTCAACACTAACACAAGTTCTAAAAGTGGTTTTTCCACACTACTACAAGTGCGAAAAGTAGTTTTTTCCACACTAATACAAGTGCAAAAGTGGTTTCCTGCACCAACACATGTGCGAAAAGTGGTTTTTCAACACTATCACAAGTACAAAAAGTGGTTTTTCCACACTAATACAAGTGCAAAAGTGGTTTCCTGCACCAACACAAGTGCGAAAAGTGGTTTTTCAACACTAACACAAGTGCGAAAAGTGGTTTTTCAACACTAACACAAGTGCGAAAAGTGTTTTTTCCACACTAATTCAAGTGCAAAAGTGGTTTCCTGCACCAACACAAGTGCGAAAAGTGGTTTTTCAACACTAACACAAGTGCGAAAAGTGGTTTTTCAACACTAACACAAGTGCGAAAAGTGTTTTTTCCACACTAATTCAAGTGCAAAAGTGGTTTCCTGCACCAACACAAGTGCGAAAAGTGTTTTTCAACACTAACACAAGTGCAAAAAGTGGTTTTTCCACACTAATACAAGTGCAAAAGTGGTTTCCTGCACCAACACAAGCGCGAAAAGTGGTTTTTCAACACTAACACAAGTGCGAAAAGTGGTTTTTCCACACTAATACAAGTGCAAAAGTGGTTTCCTGCACCAACACAAGTGCGAAAAGTGGTTTTTCAACACTAATACAAGTGCGAAAAGTGGTTTTCAACACTAACACAAGTGCGAAAAGTGTTTTTTCCACACTAATTCAAGTGCAAAAGTGGTTTCCTGCACCAACACAAGTGCGAAAAGTGGTTTTTCAACACTAACACAAGTGCAAAAAGTGGTTTTCCACACTAATACAAGTGCAAAAGTGGTTTCCTGCACCAACACAAGTGCGAAAAGTGGTTTTTCAACACTAACACAAGTGCGAAAAGTGGTTTTTCAACACTATCACAAGTGCCAAAAAGTGTTTTTTCCACACTAATACAAGTGCAAAAGTGGTTTCCTGCACCAACACAAGTGCAAAAAGTGGTTTTTCAACACTAACACAAGTGCAAAAAGTGGTTTTTCCACACTAATACAAGTGCAAAAGTGGTTTCCTGCACCAACACAAGTGCGAAAAGTGGTTTTTCAACACTAACACAAGTGCGAAAAGTGGTTTTTCAACACTATCACAAGTGCAAAAAGTGTTTTTTCCACACTAATACAAGTGCAAACGTGGTTTCCTGCACCAACACAAGTGCGAAAAGTGGTTTTTCAACACTAACACAAGTGCGAAAAGTGGTTTTTCAACACTAACACAAGTGCGAAAAGTGTTTTTTCCACACTAATACAAGTGCAAAAGTGGTTTCCTGCACCAATACAAGTGCGAAAAGTGGTTTTTCAACACTAACACAAGTGCGAAAAGTAGTTTTTCAACACTAACACAAGTGCGAAAAGTGGTTTTGCCACACTAATACAAGTGCAAAAGTGGTTTTCTGCACCAACACAAGTGCGAAAAGTGGTTTTTCAACACTAACACAAGTGCGAAAAGTGGTTTTTCAACACTAACACAAGTGCGAAAAGTGTTTTTGCCACACTAATTCAAGTGTAAAAGTGGTTTCCTGCACCAACACAAGTGCGAAAAGTGGTTTTTCAACACTAACACAAGTGCAAAAAGTGGTTTTTCAACACTATCACAAGTGCGAAAAGTGGTTTTTCAACACTAACACAAGTGCGAAAAGTGGTTTTTCAACACTAACACAAGTGCGAAAAGTGGTTTTTCAACACTAACACAAGTGCGAAAAGTGGTTTTTCCACACTAATACAAGTGCAAAAGTGGTTTCCTGCACCAACACAAGTGCGAAAAGTGGTTTTTCAACACTAACACAAGTGCGAAAAGTGGTTTTTCCACACTAATACAAGTGCAAAAGTGGTTTCCTGCACCAACACAAGTGCAAAAAGTGGTTTTTCAACACTAACACAAGTGCGAAAAGTGGTTTTTCAACACTAACACAAGTGCGAAAAGTGTTTTTTCCACACTAATTCAAGTGCAAAAGTGGTTTCCTGCACCAACACAAGTGCGAAAAGTGGTTTTTCAATACTAACACAAGTGCAAAAAGTGGTTTTTCCACACTAATACAAGTGCAAAAGTGGTTTCCTGCACCAACACAAGTGCGAAAAGTGGTTTTTCAACACTAACACAAGTGCGAAAAGTGGTTTTTCAACACTATCACAAGTGCAAAAAGTGTTTTTTCCACACTAATACAAGTGCAAAAGTGGTTTCCTGCACCAACACAAGTGCGAAAAGTGGTTTTTCAACACTAACACAAGTGCGAAAAGTGGTTTTTCAACACTAACACAAGTGCGAAAAGTGTTTTTTCCACACTAATACAAGTGCAAGTGGTTTCCTGCACCAATACAAGTGCGAAAAGTGGTTTTTCAACACTAACACAAGTGCGAAAGGTAGTTTTTCAACACTAACACAAGTGCGAAAAGTGGTTTTTCAACACTAACACAAGTGCGAAAAGTGGTTTTTCCACACTAATACAAGTGCAAAAGTGGTTTTCTGCACCAACACAAGTGCGAAAAGTGGTTTTTCAACACTAACACAAGTGCGAAAAGTGGTTTTTCAACACTATCACAAGTGCAAAATGTGTTTTTTCCACACTAATACAAGTGCAAAAGTGGTGTCCTGCACCAACACAAGTGCGAAAAGTGGTTTTTCAACACTAACACAAGTGCGAAAAGTGGTTTTTCAACATTAACACAAGTGCAAAAAGTGTTTTTTCCACACGAATACAAGTGCAAAAGTGGTTTCCTGCACCAACACAAGTGCGAAAAGTGGTTTTTCAACACTAACACAAGTGCGAAAAGTGGTTTTTCAACACTAACACAAGTGCGAAAAGTGGTTTTTCAACACTAACACAAGTGCGAAAAGTGTTTTTTCCACACTAATACAAGTGCAAAAGTGGTTTCCTGCACCAACACAAGTGCGAAAAGTGGTTTTCCAACACTAACACAAGTGCGAAAAGTGGTTTTTCAACACTAACACAAGTGCGAAAAGTGGTTTTTCCACACTAATACAAGTGCAAAAGTGGTTTCTGCACCAACACAAGTGCGAAAAGTGGTTTTTCAACACTAACCCAAGTGCGAAAAGTGGTTTTTCAACACTATCACAAGTGCAAAAAGTGTTTTTTCCACACTAATACAAGTGCAAAAGTGGTTTCCTGCACCATCACAAGTGCGAAAAGTGGTTTTTCAACACTAACACAAGTGCGAAAAGTGGTTTTTCAACATTAACACAAGTGCAAAAAGTGTTTTTTCCACACGAATACAAGTGCAAAAGTGGTTTCCTGCACCAACACAAGTGCGAAAAGTGGTTTTTCAACACTAACACAAGTGCGAAAAGTGGTTTTTAAACACTAACACAAGTGCGAAAAGTGGTTTTTCAACACTAACACAAGTGCGAAAAGTGTTTTTTCCACACTAATACAAGTGCAAAAGTGGTTTCCTGCACCAACACAAGTGCGAAAAGTGGTTTTCCAACACTAACACAAGTGCGAAAAGTGGTTTTTCAACACTAACACATGTGCGAAAAGTGGTTTTTCAACACTATCACAAGTGCGAAAAGTGGTTTTTCAACACTAACACAAGTGCGAAAAGTGGTTTTTCAACACTAACACAAGTGAGAAAAGTGGTTTTTCAACACTAACACAAGTGCGAAAAGTGGTTTTTCCACACTAATACAAATGCAAAAGTGGTTTCCTGCACCAATATAAGTGCAAAAAGTGGTTTTTCAACACTAACACAAGTGCGAAAAGTGGGTTTTCAACACTAACACAAGTGCGAAAAGTGTTTTTTCCACACTAATACAAGTGCAAAAGTGGTTTCCTGCACCAACACAAGTGCAAAAAGTGGTTTTTCAACACTAACACAAGTGCAAAAAGTGGTTTTTCCACACTAATACAAGTGCAAAAGTGGTTTCCTGCACCAACACAAGTGCGAAAAGTGGTTTTTCAACACTAACACAAGTGCGAAAAGTGGTTTTTCAACACTATCACAAGTGCAAAAAGTGTTTTTTCCACACTAATACAAGTGCAAACGTGGTTTCCTGCACCAACACAAGTGCGAAAAGTGGTTTTTCAACACTAACACAAGTGCGAAAAGTGGTTTTTCAACACTAACACAAGTGCGAAAAGTGTTTTTTCCACACTAATACAAGTGCAAAAGTGGTTTCCTGCACCAATACAAGTGCGAAAAGTGGTTTTTCAACACTAACACAAGTGCGAAAAGTCGTTTTTCAACACTAACACAAGTGCGAAAAGTGGTTTTTCAACACTAACACAAGTGCGAAAAGTGGTTTTGCCACACTAATACAAGTGCAAAAGTGGTTTTCTGCACCAACACAAGTGCGAAAAGTGGTTTTTCAACACTAACACAAGTGCGAAAAGTGGTTTTTCAACACTAACACAAGTGCGAAAAGTGTTTTTGCCACACTAATTCAAGTGTAAAAGTGGTTTCCTGCACCAACACAAGTGCGAAAAGTGGTTTTTCAACACTAACACAAGTGCAAAAAGTGGTTTTTCAACACTATCACAAGTGCGAAAAGTGGTTTTTCAACACTAACACAAGTGCGAAAAGTGGTTTTTCAACACTAACACAAGTGCGAAAAGTGGTTTTTCAACACTAACACAAGTGCGAAAAGTGGTTTTTCAACACTAACACAAGTGCGAAAAGTGGTTTTTCCACACTAATACAAGTGCAAAAGTGGTTTCCTGCACCAACACAAGTGCGAAAAGTGGTTTTTCAACACTAACACAAGTGCGAAAAGTGGTTTTTCAACACTAACACAAGTGCGAAAAGTGGTTTTTCCACACTAATACAAGTGCAAAAGTGGTTTCCTTCACCAACACAAGTGCGAAAAGTGGTTTTTCAACACTAACACAAGTGCGAAAAGTGGTTTTTCAACACTATCACAAGTGCAAAAAGTGTTTTTTCCACACTAATACAAGTGCAAAAGTGGTTTCCTGCACCAACACAAGTGCGAAAAGTGTTTTTTCAACACTAACACAAGTGCAAAAAGTGTTTTTTCAACACTAACACAAGTGCGAAAAGTTGTTTTTCCACACTAATACAAGTGCAAAAGTGGTTTCCTGCACCAACATAAGTGCGAAAAGTGGTTTTTCAACACTAACACAAGTGTGAAAAGTGGTTTTTCAACACTATCACAAGTGCAAAAAGTGTTTTTTCCACACTAATACAAGTGCAAAAGTGGTTTCCTGCACCAACACAAGTGCGAAAAGTGGTTTTTCAACACTAACACAAGTGCGAAAAGTGGTTTTTCAACACTAACACAAGTGCGAAAAGTGGTTTTTCCACACTAATACAAGTGCAAAAGTGGTTTCCTGCACCAACACAAGTGCGAAAAGTGGTTTTTCAACACTAACACAAGTGCGAAAAGTGGTTTTTCAACACTAACACAAGTGCGAAAAGTGTTTTTTCCACACTAATACAAGTGCAAACGTGGTTTCCTGCACCAACACAAGTGCGAAAAGTGGTTTTTCAACACTAACACAAGTGCGAAAAGTGGTTTTTCAACACTAACACAAGTGCCAAAAGTGTTTTTTCAACACTAACACAAGTTCTAAAAGTGGTTTTTCCACACTACTACAAGTGCGAAAAGTAGTTTTTTCCACACTAATACAAGTGCAAAAGTGGTTTCCTGCACCAACACATGTGCGAAAAGTGGTTTTTCAACACTATCACAAGTACAAAAAGTGGTTTTTCCACACTAATACAAGTGCAAAAGTGGTTTCCTGCACCAACACAAGTGCGAAAAGTGGTTTTTCAACACTAACACAAGTGCGAAAAGTGGTTTTTCAACACTAACACAAGTGCGAAAAGTGTTTTTTCCACACTAATTCAAGTGCAAAAGTGGTTTCCTGCACCAACACAAGTGCGAAAAGTGGTTTTTCAACACTAACACAAGTGCGAAAAGTGGTTTTTCAACACTAACATAAGTGCGAAAAGTGTTTTTTCCACACTAATTCAAGTGCAAAAGTGGTTTCCTGCACCAACACAAGTGCGAAAAGTGGTTTTTCAACACTAACACAAGTGCAAAAAGTGGTTTTTCCACACTAATACAAGTGCAAAAGTGGTTTCCTGCACCAACACAAGTGCGAAAAGTGGTTTTTCAACACTAACACAAGTGCGAAAAGTGGTTTTTCCACACTAATACAAGTGCAAAAGTGGTTTCCTGCACCAACACAAGTGCGAAAAGTGGTTTTTCAACACTAATACAAGTGCGAAAAGTGGTTTTCAACACTAACACAAGTGCGAAAAGTGTTTTTTCCACACTAATTCAAGTGCAAAAGTGGTTTCCTGCACCAACACAAGTGCGAAAAGTGGTTTTTCAACACTAACACAAGTGCAAAAAGTGGTTTTCCACACTAATACAAGTGCAAAAGTGGTTTCCTGCACCAACACAAGTGCGAAAAGTGGTTTTTCAACACTAACACAAGTGCGAAAAGTGGTTTTTCAACACTATCACAAGTGCAAAAAGTGTTTTTTCCACACTAATACAAGTGCAAAAGTGGTTTCCTGCACCAACACAAGTGCAAAAAGTGGTTTTTCAACACTAACACAAGTGCAAAAAGTGGTTTTTCCACACTAATACAAGTGCAAAAGTGGTTTCCTGCACCAACACAAGTGCGAAAAGTGGTTTTTCAACACTAACACAAGTGCGAAAAGTGGTTTTTCAACACTATCGCAAGTGCAAAAAGTGTTTTTTCCACACTAATACAAGTGCAAACGTGGTTTCCTGCACCAACACAAGTGCGAAAAATGGTTTTTCAACACTAACACAAGTGCGAAAAGTGGTTTTTCAACACTAACACAAGTGCGAAAAGTGTTTTTTCCACACTAATACAAGTGCAAAAGTGGTTTCCTGCACCAATACAAGTGCGAAAAGTGGTTTTTCAACACTAACACAAGTGCGAAAAGTAGTTTTTCAACACTAACACAAGTGCGAAAAGTGGTTTTTCAACACTAACACAAGTGCGAAAAGTGGTTTTGCCACACTAATACAAGTGCAAAAGTGGTTTTCTGCACCAACACAAGTGCGAAAAGTGGTTTTTCAACACTAACACAAGTGCGAAAAGTGGTTTTTCAACACTAACACAAGTGCGAAAAGTGTTTTTGCCACACTAATTCAAGTGTAAAAGTGGTTTCCTGCACCAACACAAGTGCGAAAAGTGGTTTTTCTACACTAACACAAGTGCAAAAAGTGGTTTTTCAACACTATCACAAGTGCGAAAAGTGGTTTTTCAACACTAACACAAGTGCGAAAAGTGGTTTTTCAACACTAACACAAGTGCGAAAAGTGGTTTTTCAACACTAACACAAGTGCGAAAAGTGGTTTTTCCACACTAATACAAGTGCAAAAGTGGTTTCCTGCACCAACACAAGTGCGAAAAGTGGTTTTTCAACACTAACACAAGTGCGAAAAGTGGTTTTTCCACACTAATACAAGTGCAAAAGTGGTTTCCTGCACCAACACAAGTGCAAAAAGTGGTTTTTCAACACTAACACAAGTGCGAAAAGTGGTTTTTCAACACTAACACAAGTGCGAAAAGTGTTTTTTCCACACTAATTCAAGTGCAAAAGTGGTTTCCTGCACCAACACAAGTGCGAAAAGTGGTTTTTCAATACTAACACAAGTGCAAAAAGTGGTTTTTCCACACTAATACAAGTGCAAAAGTGGTTTCCTGCACCAACACAAGTGCGAAAAGTGGTTTTTCAACACTAACACAAGTGCGAAAAGTGGTTTTTCAACACTATCACAAGTGCAAAAAGTGTTTTTTCCACACTAATACAAGTGCAAAAGTGGTTTCCTGCACCAACACAAGTGCGAAAAGTGGTTTTTCAACACTAACACAAGTGCGAAAAGTGGTTTTTCAACACTAACACAAGTGCGAAAAGTGTTTTTTAACACTAACACAAGTGCGAAAAGTGGTTTTTCAACACTAACACAAGTGCGAAAAGTGGTTTTGCCACACTAATACAAGTGCAAAAGTGGTTTCCTGCACCAACACAAGTGCGAAAAGTGGTTTTTCAACACTAACACAAGTGCGAAAAGTGGTTTTTCAACACTAACACAAGTGCGAAAAGTGGTTTTTCCACACTAATACAAGTGCAAAAGTGGTTTCCTGCACCAACACAAGTGCGAAAAGTGGTTTTTCAACACTAACACAAGTGCGAAAAGTGGTTTTTCAACACTAACACAAGTGCGAAAAGTGTTTTTTCCACACTAATACAAGTGCAAACGTGGTTTCCTGCACCAACACAAGTGCGAAAAGTGGTTTTTCAACACTAACACAAGTGCGAAAAGTGGTTTTTCAACACTAACACAAGTGCCAAAAGTGTTTTTTCAACACTAACACAAGTTCTAAAAGTGGTTTTTCCACACTACTACAAGTGCGAAAAGTAGTTTTTTCCACACTAATACAAGTGCAAAAGTGGTTTCCTGCACCAACACATGTCCGAAAAGTGGTTTTTCAACACTATCACAAGTACAAAAAGTGGTTTTTCCACACTAATACAAGTGCAAAAGTGGTTTCCTGCACCAACACAAGTGCGAAAAGTGGTTTTTCAACACTAACACAAGTGCGAAAAGTGGTTTTTCAACACTAACACAAGTGCGAAAAGTGTTTTTTCCACACTAATTCAAGTGCAAAAGTGGTTTCCTGCACCAACACAAGTGCGAAAAGTGGTTTTTCAACACTAACACAAGTGCGAAAAGTGGTTTTTCAACACTAACATAAGTGCGAAAAGTGTTTTTTCCACACTAATTCAAGTGCAAAAGTGGTTTCCTGCACCAACACAAGTGCGAAAAGTGGTTTTTCAACACTAACACAAGTGCAAAAAGTGGTTTTTCCACACTAATACAAGTGCAAAAGTGGTTTCCTGCACCAACACAAGTGCGAAAAGTGGTTTTTCAACACTAACACAAGTGCGAAAAGTGGTTTTTCCACACTAATACAAGTGCAAAAGTGGTTTCCTGCACCAACACAAGTGCGAAAAGTGGTTTTTCAACACTAATACAAGTGCGAAAAGTGGTTTTCAACACTAACACAAGTGCGAAAAGTGTTTTTTCCACACTAATTCAAGTGCAAAAGTGGTTTCCTGCACCAACACAAGTGCGAAAAGTGGTTTTTCAACACTAACACAAGTGCAAAAAGTGGTTTTCCACACTAATACAAGTGCAAAAGTGGTTTCCTGCACCAACACAAGTGCGAAAAGTGGTTTTTCAACACTAACACAAGTGCGAAAAGTGGTTTTTCAACACTATCACAAGTGCAAAAAGTGTTTTTTCCACACTAATACAAGTGCAAAAGTGGTTTCCTGCACCAACACAAGTGCAAAAAGTGGTTTTTCAACACTAACACAAGTGCAAAAAGTGGTTTTTCCACACTAATACAAGTGCAAAAGTGGTTTCCTGCACCAACACAAGTGCGAAAAGTGGTTTTTCAACACTAACACAAGTGCGAAAAGTGGTTTTTCAACACTATCACAAGTGCAAAAAGTGTTTTTTCCACACTAATACAAGTGCAAACGTGGTTTCCTGCACCAACACAAGTGCGAAAAATGGTTTTTCAACACTAACACAAGTGCGAAAAGTGGTTTTTCAACACTAACACAAGTGCGAAAAGTGTTTTTTCAACACTAACACAAGTTCTAAAAGTGGTTTTTCCACACTACTACAAGTGCGAAAAGTAGTTTTTTCCACACTAATACAAGTGCAAAAGTGGTTTCCTGCACCAACACATGTGCGAAAAGTGGTTTTTCAACACTATCACAAGTACAAAAAGTGGTTTTTCCACACTAATACAAGTGCAAAAGTGGTTTCCTGCACCAACACAAGTGCGAAAAGTGGTTTTTCAACACTAACACAAGTGCGAAAAGTGGTTTTTCAACACTAACACAAGTGCGAAAAGTGTTTTTTCCACACTAATTCAAGTGCAAAAGTGGTTTCCTGCACCAACACAAGTGCGAAAAGTGGTTTTTCAACACTAACACAAGTGCGAAAAGTGGTTTTTCAACACTAACACAAGTGCGAAAAGTGTTTTTTCCACACTAATTCAAGTGCAAAAGTGGTTTCCTGCACCAACACAAGTGCGAAAAGTGGTTTTTCAACACTAACACAAGTGCAAAAAGTGGTTTTTCCACACTAATACAAGTGCAAAAGTGGTTTCCTGCACCAACACAAGCGCGAAAAGTGGTTTTTCAACACTAACACAAGTGCGAAAAGTGGTTTTTCCACACTAATACAAGTGCAAAAGTGGTTTCCTGCACCAACACAAGTGCGAAAAGTGGTTTTTCAACACTAATACAAGTGCGAAAAGTGGTTTTCAACACTAACACAAGTGCGAAAAGTGTTTTTTCCACACTAATTCAAGTGCAAAAGTGGTTTCCTGCACCAACACAAGTGCGAAAAGTGGTTTTTCAACACTAACACAAGTGCAAAAAGTGGTTTTCCACACTAATACAAGTGCAAAAGTGGTTTCCTGCACCAACACAAGTGCGAAAAGTGGTTTTTCAACACTAACACAAGTGCGAAAAGTGGTTTTTCAACACTATCACAAGTGCAAAAAGTGTTTTTTCCACACTAATACAAGTGCAAAAGTGGTTTCCTGCACCAACACAAGTGCAAAAAGTGGTTTTTCAACACTAACACAAGTGCAAAAAGTGGTTTTTCCACACTAATACAAGTGCAAAAGTGGTTTCCTGCACCAACACAAGTGCGAAAAGTGGTTTTTCAACACTAACACAAGTGCGAAAAGTGGTTTTTCAACACTATCACAAGTGCAAAAAGTGTTTTTTCCACACTAATACAAGTGCAAACGTGGTTTCCTGCACCAACACAAGTGCGAAAAGTGGTTTTTCAACACTAACACAAGTGCGAAAAGTGGTTTTTCAACACTAACACAAGTGCGAAAAGTGTTTTTTCCACACTAATACAAGTGCAAAAGTGGTTTCCTGCACCAATACAAGTGCGAAAAGTGGTTTTTCAACACTAACACAAGTGCGAAAAGTAGTTTTTCAACACTAACACAAGTGCGAAAAGTGGTTTTGCCACACTAATACAAGTGCAAAAGTGGTTTTCTGCACCAACACAAGTGCGAAAAGTGGTTTTTCAACACTAACACAAGTGCGAAAAGTGGTTTTTCAACACTAACACAAGTGCGAAAAGTGTTTTTGCCACACTAATTCAAGTGTAAAAGTGGTTTCCTGCACCAACACAAGTGCGAAAAGTGGTTTTTCAACACTAACACAAGTGCAAAAAGTGGTTTTTCAACACTATCACAAGTGCGAAAAGTGGTTTTTCAACACTAACACAAGTGCGAAAAGTGGTTTTTCAACACTAACACAAGTGCGAAAAGTGGTTTTTCAACACTAACACAAGTGCGAAAAGTGGTTTTTCCACACTAATACAAGTGCAAAAGTGGTTTCCTGCACCAACACAAGTGCGAAAAGTGGTTTTTCAACACTAACACAAGTGCGAAAAGTGGTTTTTCCACACTAATACAAGTGCAAAAGTGGTTTCCTGCACCAACACAAGTGCAAAAAGTGGTTTTTCAACACTAACACAAGTGCGAAAAGTGGTTTTTCAACACTAACACAAGTGCGAAAAGTGTTTTTTCCACACTAATTCAAGTGCAAAAGTGGTTTCCTGCACCAACACAAGTGCGAAAAGTGGTTTTTCAATACTAACACAAGTGCAAAAAGTGGTTTTTCCACACTAATACAAGTGCAAAAGTGGTTTCCTGCACCAACACAAGTGCGAAAAGTGGTTTTTCAACACTAACACAAGTGCGAAAAGTGGTTTTTCAACACTATCACAAGTGCAAAAAGTGTTTTTTCCACACTAATACAAGTGCAAAAGTGGTTTCCTGCACCAACACAAGTGCGAAAAGTGGTTTTTCAACACTAACACAAGTGCGAAAAGTGGTTTTTCAACACTAACACAAGTGCGAAAAGTGTTTTTTCCACACTAATACAAGTGCAAGTGGTTTCCTGCACCAATACAAGTGCGAAAAGTGGTTTTTCAACACTAACACAAGTGCGAAAGGTAGTTTTTCAACACTAACACAAGTGCGAAAAGTGGTTTTTCAACACTAACACAAGTGCGAAAAGTGGTTTTTCCACACTAATACAAGTGCAAAAGTGGTTTTCTGCACCAACACAAGTGCGAAAAGTGGTTTTTCAACACTAACACAAGTGCGAAAAGTGGTTTTTCAACACTATCACAAGTGCAAAATGTGTTTTTTCCACACTAATACAAGTGCAAAAGTGGTGTCCTGCACCAACACAAGTGCGAAAAGTGGTTTTTCAACACTAACACAAGTGCGAAAAGTGGTTTTTCAACATTAACACAAGTGCAAAAAGTGTTTTTTCCACACGAATACAAGTGCAAAAGTGGTTTCCTGCACCAACACAAGTGCGAAAAGTGGTTTTTCAACACTAACACAAGTGCGAAAAGTGGTTTTTCAACACTAACACAAGTGCGAAAAGTGGTTTTTCAACACTAACACAAGTGCGAAAAGTGTTTTTTCCACACTAATACAAGTGCAAAAGTGGTTTCCTGCACCAACACAAGTGCGAAAAGTGGTTTTCCAACACTAACACAAGTGCGAAAAGTGGTTTTTCAACACTAACACAAGTGCGAAAAGTGGTTTTTCCACACTAATACAAGTGCAAAAGTGGTTTCTGCACCAACACAAGTGCGAAAAGTGGTTTTTCAACACTAACCCAAGTGCGAAAAGTGGTTTTTCAACACTATCACAAGTGCAAAAAGTGTTTTTTCCACACTAATACAAGTGCAAAAGTGGTTTCCTGCACCATCACAAGTGCGAAAAGTGGTTTTTCAACACTAACACAAGTGCGAAAAGTGGTTTTTCAACATTAACACAAGTGCAAAAAGTGTTTTTTCCACACGAATACAAGTGCAAAAGTGGTTTCCTGCACCAACACAAGTGCGAAAAGTGGTTTTTCAACACTAACACAAGTGCGAAAAGTGGTTTTTAAACACTAACACAAGTGCGAAAAGTGGTTTTTCAACACTAACACAAGTGCGAAAAGTGTTTTTTCCACACTAATACAAGTGCAAAAGTGGTTTCCTGCACCAACACAAGTGCGAAAAGTGGTTTTCCAACACTAACACAAGTGCGAAAAGTGGTTTTTCAACACTAACACATGTGCGAAAAGTGGTTTTTCAACACTATCACAAGTGCGAAAAGTGGTTTTTCAACACTAACACAAGTGCGAAAAGTGGTTTTTCAACACTAACACAAGTGAGAAAAGTGGTTTATCAACACTAACACAAGTGCGAAAAGTGGTTTTTCCACACTAATACAAATGCAAAAGTGGTTTCCTGCACCAATATAAGTGCAAAAAGTGGTTTTTCAACACTAACACAAGTGCGAAAAGTGGGTTTTCAACACTAACACAAGTGCGAAAAGTGTTTTTTCCACACTAATACAAGTGCAAAAGTGGTTTCCTGCACCAACACAAGTGCAAAAAGTGGTTTTTCAACACTAACACAAGTGCAAAAAGTGGTTTTTCCACACTAATACAAGTGCAAAAGTGGTTTCCTGCACCAACACAAGTGCGAAAAGTGGTTTTTCAACACTAACACAAGTGCGAAAAGTGGTTTTTCAACACTATCACAAGTGCAAAAAGTGTTTTTTCCACACTAATACAAGTGCAAACGTGGTTTCCTGCACCAACACAAGTGCGAAAAGTGGTTTTTCAACACTAACACAAGTGCGAAAAGTGGTTTTTCAACACTAACACAAGTGCGAAAAGTGTTTTTTCCACACTAATACAAGTGCAAAAGTGGTTTCCTGCACCAATACAAGTGCGAAAAGTGGTTTTTCAACACTAACACAAGTGCGAAAAGTCGTTTTTCAACACTAACACAAGTGCGAAAAGTGGTTTTTCAACACTAACACAAGTGCGAAAAGTGGTTTTGCCACACTAATACAAGTGCAAAAGTGGTTTTCTGCACCAACACAAGTGCGAAAAGTGGTTTTTCAACACTAACACAAGTGCGAAAAGTGGTTTTTCAACACTAACACAAGTGCGAAAAGTGTTTTTGCCACACTAATTCAAGTGTAAAAGTGGTTTCCTGCACCAACACAAGTGCGAAAAGTGGTTTTTCAACACTAACACAAGTGCAAAAAGTGGTTTTTCAACACTATCACAAGTGCGAAAAGTGGTTTTTCAACACTAACACAAGTGCGAAAAGTGGTTTTTCAACACTAACACAAGTGCGAAAAGTGGTTTTTCAACACTAACACAAGTGCGAAAAGTGGTTTTTCAACACTAACACAAGTGCGAAAAGTGGTTTTTCCACACTAATACAAGTGCAAAAGTGGTTTCCTGCACCAACACAAGTGCGAAAAGTGGTTTTTCAACACTAACACAAGTGCGAAAAGTGGTTTTTCAACACTAACACAAGTGCGAAAAGTGGTTTTTCCACACTAATACAAGTGCAAAAGTGGTTTCCTTCACCAACACAAGTGCGAAAAGTGGTTTTTCAACACTAACACAAGTGCGAAAAGTGGTTTTTCAACACTATCACAAGTGCAAAAAGTGTTTTTTCCACACTAATACAAGTGCAAAAGTGGTTTCCTGCACCAACACAAGTGCGAAAAGTGTTTTTTCAACACTAACACAAGTGCAAAAAGTGTTTTTTCAACACTAACACAAGTGCGAAAAGTTGTTTTTCCACACTAATACAAGTGCAAAAGTGGTTTCCTGCACCAACATAAGTGCGAAAAGTGGTTTTTCAACACTAACACAAGTGTGAAAAGTGGTTTTTCAACACTATCACAAGTGCAAAAAGTGTTTTTTCCACACTAATACAAGTGCAAAAGTGGTTTCCTGCACCAACACAAGTGCGAAAAGTGGTTTTTCAACACTAACACAAGTGCGAAAAGTGGTTTTTCAACACTAACACAAGTGCGAAAAGTGGTTTTTCCACACTAATACAAGTGCAAAAGTGGTTTCCTGCACCAACACAAGTGCGAAAAGTGGTTTTTCAACACTAACACAAGTGCGAAAAGTGGTTTTTCAACACTAACACAAGTGCGAAAAGTGTTTTTTTCCACACTAATACAAGTGCAAACGTGGTTTCCTGCACCAACACAAGTGCGAAAAGTGGTTTTTCAACACTAACACAAGTGCGAAAAGTGGTTTTTCAACACTAACACAAGTGCCAAAAGTGTTTTTTCAACACTAACACAAGTTCTAAAAGTGGTTTTTCCACACTACTACAAGTGCGAAAAGTAGTTTTTTCCACACTAATACAAGTGCAAAAGTGGTTTCCTGCACCAACACATGTGCGAAAAGTGGTTTTTCAACACTATCACAAGTACAAAAAGTGGTTTTTCCACACTAATACAAGTGCAAAAGTGGTTTCCTGCACCAACACAAGTGCGAAAAGTGGTTTTTCAACACTAACACAAGTGCGAAAAGTGGTTTTTCAACACTAACACAAGTGCGAAAAGTGTTTTTTCCACACTAATTCAAGTGCAAAAGTGGTTTCCTGCACCAACACAAGTGCGAAAAGTGGTTTTTCAACACTAACACAAGTGCGAAAAGTGGTTTTTCAACACTAACATAAGTGCGAAAAGTGTTTTTTCCACACTAATTCAAGTGCAAAAGTGGTTTCCTGCACCAACACAAGTGCGAAAAGTGGTTTTTCAATACTAACACAAGTGCAAAAAGTGGTTTTTCCACACTAATACAAGTGCAAAAGTGGTTTCCTGCACCAACACAAGTGCGAAAAGTGGTTTTTCAACACTAACACAAGTGCGAAAAGTGGTTTTTCAACACTATCACAAGTGCAAAAAGTGTTTTTTCCACACTAATACAAGTGCAAAAGTGGTTTCCTGCACCAACACAAGTGCGAAAAGTGGTTTTTCAACACTAACACAAGTGCGAAAAGTGGTTTTTCAACACTAACACAAGTGCGAAAAGTGTTTTTTCCACACTAATACAAGTGCAAGTGGTTTCCTGCACCAATACAAGTGCGAAAAGTGGTTTTTCAACACTAACACAAGTGCGAAAGGTAGTTTTTCAACACTAACACAAGTGCGAAAAGTGGTTTTTCAACACTAACACAAGTGCGAAAAGTGGTTTTTCCACACTAATACAAGTGCAAAAGTGGTTTTCTGCACCAACACAAGTGCGAAAAGTGGTTTTTCAACACTAACACAAGTGCGAAAAGTGGTTTTTCAACACTATCACAAGTGCAAAATGTGTTTTTTCCACACTAATACAAGTGCAAAAGTGGTGTCCTGCACCAACACAAGTGCGAAAAGTGGTTTTTCAACACTAACACAAGTGCGAAAAGTGGTTTTTCAACATTAACACAAGTGCAAAAAGTGTTTTTTCCACACGAATACAAGTGCAAAAGTGGTTTCCTGCACCAACACAAGTGCGAAAAGTGGTTTTTCAACACTAACACAAGTGCGAAAAGTGGTTTTTCAACACTAACACAAGTGCGAAAAGTGGTTTTTCAACACTAACACAAGTGCGAAAAGTGTTTTTTCCACACTAATACAAGTGCAAAAGTGGTTTCCTGCACCAACACAAGTGCGAAAAGTGGTTTTCCAACACTAACACAAGTGCGAAAAGTGGTTTTTCAACACTAACACAAGTGCGAAAAGTGGTTTTTCCACACTAATACAAGTGCAAAAGTGGTTTCTGCACCAACACAAGTGCGAAAAGTGGTTTTTCAACACTAACCCAAGTGCGAAAAGTGGTTTTTCAACACTATCACAAGTGCAAAAAGTGTTTTTTCCACACTAATACAAGTGCAAAAGTGGTTTCCTGCACCATCACAAGTGCGAAAAGTGGTTTTTCAACACTAACACAAGTGCGAAAAGTGGTTTTTCAACATTAACACAAGTGCAAAAAGTGTTTTTTCCACACGAATACAAGTGCAAAAGTGGTTTCCTGCACCAACACAAGTGCGAAAAGTGGTTTTTCAACACTAACACAAGTGCGAAAAGTGGTTTTTAAACACTAACACAAGTGCGAAAAGTGGTTTTTCAACACTAACACAAGTGCGAAAGTGTTTTTTCCACACTAATACAAGTGCAAAAGTGGTTTCCTGCACCAACACAAGTGCGAAAAGTGGTTTTCCAACACTAACACAAGTGCGAAAAGTGGTTTTTCAACACTAACACATGTGCGAAAAGTGGTTTTTCAACACTATCACAAGTGCGAAAAGTGGTTTTTCAACACTAACACAAGTGCGAAAAGTGGTTTTTCAACACTAACACAAGTGAGAAAAGTGGTTTTTCAACACTAACACAAGTGCGAAAAGTGGTTTTTCCACACTAATACAAATGCAAAAGTGGTTTCCTGCACCAATATAAGTGCAAAAAGTGGTTTTTCAACACTAACACAAGTGCGAAAAGTGGGTTTTCAACACTAACACAAGTGCGAAAAGTGTTTTTTCCACACTAATACAAGTGCAAAAGTGGTTTCCTGCACCAACACAAGTGCAAAAAGTGGTTTTTCAACACTAACACAAGTGCAAAAAGTGGTTTTTCCACACTAATACAAGTGCAAAAGTGGTTTCCTGCACCAACACAAGTGCGAAAAGTGGTTTTTCAACACTAACACAAGTGCGAAAAGTGGTTTTTCAACACTATCACAAGTGCAAAAAGTGTTTTTTCCACACTAATCACAAGTGCAAAAGTGGTTTCCTGCACCAACACAAGTGCGAAAAGTGGTTTTTCAACACTAACACAAGTGCGAAAAGTGGTTTTTCAACACTAACACAAGTGCGAAAAGTGTTTTTTCCACACTAATACAAGTGCAAAAGTGGTTTCCTGCACCAATACAAGTGCGAAAAGTGGTTTTTCAACACTAACACAAGTGCGAAAAGTCGTTTTTCAACACTAACACAAGTGCGAAAAGTGGTTTTTCAACACTAACACAAGTGCGAAAAGTGGTTTTGCCACACTAATACAAGTGCAAAAGTGGTTTTCTGCACCAACACAAGTGCGAAAAGTGGTTTTTCAACACTAACACAAGTGCGAAAAGTGGTTTTTCAACACTAACACAAGTGCGAAAAGTGTTTTTGCCACACTAATTCAAGTGTAAAAGTGGTTTCCTGCACCAACACAAGTGCGAAAAGTGGTTTTTCAACACTAACACAAGTGCAAAAAGTGGTTTTTCAACACTATCACAAGTGCGAAAAGTGGTTTTTCAACACTAACACAAGTGCGAAAAGTGGTTTTTCAACACTAACACAAGTGCGAAAAGTGGTTTTTCAACACTAACACAAGTGCGAAAAGTGGTTTTTCAACACTAACACAAGTGCGAAAAGTGGTTTTTCACACTAATACAAGTGCAAAAGTGGTTTCCTGCACCAACACAAGTGCGAAAAGTGGTTTTTCAACACTAACACAAGTGCGAAAAGTGGTTTTTCAACACTAACACAAGTGCGAAAAGTGGTTTTTCCACACTAATACAAGTGCAAAAGTGGTTTCCTTCACCAACACAAGTGCGAAAAGTGGTTTTTCAACACTAACACAAGTGCGAAAAGTGGTTTTTCAACACTATCACAAGTGCAAAAAGTGTTTTTTCCACACTAATACAAGTGCAAAAGTGGTTTCCTGCACCAACACAAGTGCGAAAAGTGTTTTTTCAACACTAACACAAGTGCAATAAGTGTTTTTTCAACACTAACACAAGTGCGAAAAGTTGTTTTTCCACACTAATACAAGTGCAAAAGTGGTTTCCTGCACCAACATAAGTGCGAAAAGTGGTTTTTCAACACTAACACAAGTGTGAAAAGTGGTTTTTCAACACTATCACAAGTGCAAAAAGTGTTTTTTTCCACACTAATACAAGTGCAAAAGTGGTTTCCTGCACCAACACAAGTGCGAAAAGTGGTTTTTCAACACTAACACAAGTGCGAAAAGTGGTTTTTCAACACTAACACAAGTGCGAAAAGTGGTTTTTCCACACTAATACAAGTGCAAAAGTGGTTTCCTGCACCAACACAAGTGCGAAAAGTGGTTTTTCAACACTAACACAAGTGCGAAAAGTGGTTTTTCAACACTAACACAAGTGCGAAAAGTGTTTTTTCCACACTAATACAAGTGCAAACGTGGTTTTCCTGCACCAACACAAGTGCGAAAAGTGGTTTTTCAACACTAACACAAGTGCGAAAAGTGGTTTTTCAACACTAACACAAGTGCCAAAAGTGTTTTTTCAACACTAACACAAGTTCTAAAAGTGGTTTTTCCACACTACTACAAGTGCGAAAAGTAGTTTTTTCCACACTAATACAAGTGCAAAAGTGGTTTCCTGCACCAACACATGTGCGAAAAGTGGTTTTTCAACACTATCACAAGTACAAAAAGTGGTTTTTCCACACTAATACAAGTGCAAAAGTGGTTTCCTGCACCAACACAAGTGCGAAAAGTGGTTTTTCAACACTAACACAAGGTGCGAAAAGTGGTTTTTCAACACTAACACAAGTGCGAAAAGTGTTTTTTCCACACTAATTCAAGTGCAAAAGTGGTTTCCTGCACCAACACAAGTGCGAAAAGTGGTTTTTCAACACTAACACAAGTGCGAAAAGTGGTTTTTCAACACTAACATAAGTGCGAAAAGTGTTTTTTCCACACTAATTCAAGTGCAAAAGTGGTTTCCTGCACCAACACAAGTGCGAAAAGTGGTTTTTCAACACTAACACAAGTGCAAAAAGTGGTTTTTCCACACTAATACAAGTGCAAAAGTGGTTTCCTGCACCAACACAAGTGCGAAAAGTGGTTTTTCAACACTAACACAAGTGCGAAAAGTGGTTTTTCCACACTAATACAAGTGCAAAAGTGGTTTCCTGCACCAACCAAGTGCGAAAAAGTGGTTTTTCAAACACTAATACAAGTGCGAAAAGTGGTTTTCAACACTAACACAAGTGCGAAAAGTGTTTTTTCCACACTAATTCAAGTGCAAAAGTGGTTTCCTGCACCAACACAAGTGCGAAAAGTGGTTTTTCAACACTAACACAAGTGCAAAAAGTGGTTTTCACACTAATACAAGTGCAAAAGTGGTTTCCTGCACCAACACAAGTGCGAAAAGTGGTTTTTCAACACTAACACAAGTGCGAAAAGTGGTTTTTCAACACTATCACAAGTGCAAAAAGTGTTTTTTCCACACTAATACAAGTGCAAAAGTGGTTTCCTGCACCAACACAAGTGCAAAAAGTGGTTTTTCAACACTAACACAAGTGCAAAAAGTGGTTTTTCCACACTAATACAAGTGCAAAAGTGGTTTCCTGCACCAACACAAGTGCGAAAAGTGGTTTTTCAACACTAACACAAGTGCGAAAAGTGGTTTTTCAACACTATCGCAAGTGCAAAAAGTGTTTTTTCCACACTAATACAAGTGCAAACGTGGTTTCCTGCACCAACACAAGTGCGAAAAATGGTTTTTCAACACTAACACAAGTGCGAAAAGTGGTTTTTCAACACTAACACAAGTGCGAAAAGTGTTTTTTTCCACACTAATACAAGTGCAAAAGTGGTTTCCTGCACCAATACAAGTGCGAAAAGTGGTTTTTCAACACTAACACAAGTGCGAAAAGTAGTTTTTCAACACTAACACAAGTGCGAAAAGTGGTTTTTCAACACTAACACAAGTGCGAAAAGTGGTTTTGCCACACTAATACAAGTGCAAAAGTGGTTTTCTGCACCAACACAAGTGCGAAAAGTGGTTTTTCAACACTAACACAAGTGCGAAAAGTGGTTTTCAACACTAACACAAGTGCGAAAAGTGTTTTGCCACACTAATTCAAGTGTAAAAGTGGTTTCCTGCACCAACACAAGTGCGAAAAGTGGTTTTTCTACACTAACACAAGTGCAAAAAGTGGTTTTTCAACACGATCACAAGTGCGAAAAGTGGTTTTTCAACACTAACACAAGTGCGAAAAGTGGTTTTTCAACACTAACACAAGTGCGAAAGTGGTTTTTCAACACTAACACAAGTGCGAAAAGTGGTTTTTCCACACTAATACAAGTGCAAAAGTGGTTTCCTGCACCAACACAAGTGCGAAAAGTGGTTTTTCAACACTAACACAAGTGCGAAAAGTGGTTTTTCCACACTAATACAAGTGCAAAAGTGGTTTCCTGCACCAACACAAGTGCAAAAAGTGGTTTTTCAACACTAACACAAGTGCGAAAAGTGGTTTTTCAACACTAACACAAGTGCGAAAAGTGTTTTTTCCACACTAATTCAAGTGCAAAAGTGGTTTCCTGCACCAACACAAGTGCGAAAAGTGGTTTTTCAATACTAACACAAGTGCAAAAGTGGTTTTTCCACACTAATACAAGGTGCAAAAGTGGTTTCCTGCACCAACACAAGTGCGAAAAGTGGTTTTTCAACACTAACACAAGTGCGAAAAGTGGTTTTTCAACACTATCACAAGTGCAAAAAGTGTTTTTTCCACACTAATACAAGTGCAAAAGTGGTTTCCTGCACCAACACAAGTGC